>NW_028188782.1:0-33368 GCF_978046115.1 Saccoglossus kowalevskii | reverse complement strand
AGTTACAGGGAACATTATTTTCATTTTTCAGTGGACCAATAAATGCATTTGACAGGAAAATAGAAAAACTCTACCACAACAGCAATTAGAACAGCTTGCTGCATTATAAGTATCACTTCCCTGTCCAAATTAGTGGTTCATGCTTATTTGAAATCTGAACATAACAGGCCAATTCTATCACACCTTGCTAGGCTTGAACTTCCATCCAATCAGAGCATTCCAAATGAACATGATTCTCCACAAAACTAGAGGGCGCTCTGACCAAAAAATTGCCATGATCTAAATAAAAAGAACTGAATGTCCACAGTTATGTCTGTAGGTGTACCTTACCTGCATGCAAATAAAGTCCAATGATTGGTCGGTTATGTACGTACTTATCCAGAGTGAATTCATAACCATTTTAACACGTAGCCAGGTAATGAAATTAAACGGTACCCACCGAAAAATACACAGGGTCAGACCCTGACCAACATATTGAAATAAAGTCCAAGATTGGTCGGTTATGTACGTACTTATCCAGAGTGGACTTCAGACCCATTTTAACACGTAGCCAGGGTAATGAAATTAAACGGTACCCACCGAAAAATACACAGGGTCAGAACCCTGACCAACACATTGAATTAAAGTCCAAGATTGGTCGGTTACGTACGTACTTATCCAAAATGAATTCATAACCATTTTAACACGTAGCCAGGGTAATGAAATTAAACGGTACCCACCGAAAAATACACAGGGTCTGAACCCTGACCAACATATTGAAATAAAGTCCAAGATTGGTCGGTTATGTACGTACTTATCCAGAGTGACTTCAGACCCATTTTAACACGTAGCCAGGGTAATGAAATTAAACGGTACCCACGAAAAATACACAGGGTCAGAACCCTGACCAACACATTGAAATAAAGTCCAAGATTGGTCGGTTATGTACGTACTTATCCAAAATGAATTCATACCCATTTTAACACGTAGCCAGGGTGGTGAAATTAAACGGTACCCACCGAAAAATACACAGGGTCAGAACCCTGACCAACATATTGAAATAAAGTCCAAGATTGGTCGGTTATGTACGTACTTATCCAAAATGAATTCATAACCATTTTAACACGTAGCCAGGGTAATGAAATTAAACGGTACCCACCGAAAAATACACAGGGTCTGAACCCTGACCAACATATTGAAATAAAGTCCAAGATTGGTCGGTTATGTACGTACTTATCCAAAATGAATTCATAACCATTTTTAACACGTAGCCAGGGTAATGAAATTAAACGGTACCCACCGAAACATACACGGGTCTGAACCCTGACCAACACATTGAAATAAAGTCCAAGATTGGTCGGTTATGTACGTACTTATCCAAAATGAATTCATACCCATTTTAACACGTAGCCAGGGTGGTGAAATTAAACGGTACCCACCGAAAAATACACAGGGTCAGAACCCTGACCAACATATTGAAATAAAGTCCAAGATTGGTCGGTTATGTACGTACTTATCCAGAGGTGAATTCATAACCATTTTAACACGTAGCCAGGGTAATGAAATTAAACGGTACCCACCGAAAAATACACAGGGTCTGAACCCTGACCAACATATTGAAATAAAGTCCAAGATTGGTCGGTTACGTACGTACTTATCCAAAATGAATTCATAACCATTTTAAAAGTAGCCAGGGTAATGAACAATGCATTGCCTGATATTAAATGTTAACTAACGTTTTAGTACATATGTATAAGCATTCAGTAATTTTAATGAAAAAAAAGTACATTTATCTTAGTAATAGTGACACCTGTTGTTTAGTGTGATGAACCCCCACGGTTGGGTACAGGAGCATAGAAGTTTTTAATTAAAATTGTTTTCCATAAGAAAAATGAAACCATCATACATGGCCTTATAAACAGCCTTTTACTTCATAGTGGGGTGGGTGGAGTAAAGCTGTGATTATTTTTATTACTTTCTGACCATCTAGTTTGCCATTTACCATGTCCATATAACTAAAGCTCCAGCCATATCAGATTTGACTACTTGTTTCAAGCTATGGCACTTGGAAATGAGTGTTGTGACATGTGGCAAATGTCCAACTGTCTTGGTTAATAAGATTGGCTATATTTCAACTAGAAACAGGTAAACCAGTATACCTGTATGTACGAAGCCAGTGATCGTTATTCAAGCCAAAGAAACTGCATCTATTTATATAAATACACATGGACAGAGAATATTTTCTTGGAGCACTAAATGTGACAATTGCCCTACTGTCTGTGCTAAATATACCACACCAGCTACATAGTGCCCGACGAGGAGTTGGGTAGGTAGTGAAGAAAAACATTGACTGAAGCCTGGCAGAGGACTGAATTGTTGTCAACAGCAACAAACATACTGGGAAAGTCAAAGACAGTGAAAAAAACAAACAAACAAAAAACACACAGGCATATAAATACTAACTTTCTAGGATCTTTATTGACTCCAAGTAATCCAGAGTAGACGAGATGAATCAACGCTATACTCCGCCATCTTTATTTTAATATTAGATGCAACCATTATTCTGTAGGGGACAACGGGTCATAACTTGAGGGGAGTTAACACCCATGATTTTTAAAATGCCTTGATCAATAAGAGTCTAAGTTACAGGGAACATTATTTTCATTTTCAGTGGACCAATAAATGCATTTGACAGGAAAATAGAAAAACTCTACCACAACAGCAATTAGAACAGCTTGCTGCATTATAAGTATCACTTCCCTGTCAAATTAGTGGTTCATGCTTATTTGAATCTGAACATAACAGGCCAATTCTATCACACCTTGCTAGGCTTGAACTTCCATCCAATCAGAGCATTCCAAATGAACATGATTCTCCACAAAACTAGAGGGCGCTCTGACCAAAAAATTGCCATGATCTAAATAAAAAGAACTGAATGTCCACAGTTATGTCTGTAGGTGTACCTTACCTGCATGCAAAATAAAGTCCAAGATTGGTCGGTTATGTACGTACTTATCCAGAGTGAATTCATAACCATTTTAACACGTAGCCAGGGTAATGAAATTAAACGGTACCCACCGAAAAATACACAGGGTCTGAACCCTGACCAACACATTGAATAAAGTCCAAGATTGGTCGGTTATGTACGTACTTATCCAAAATGACCATTTTAACACGTAGCCAGGGTGGTGAAATTAAACGGTACCCACCGAAAAATACACAGGGTCAGAACCCTGACCAACATATTGAAATAAAGTCCAAGATTGGTCGGTTATGTACGTACTTATCCAGAGTGAATTCATAACCATTTTAACACGTAGCCAGGGTAATGAAATTAAACGGTACCCACCGAAAAATACACAGGGTCTGAACCCTGACCAACATATTGAAATAAAGTCCAAGATTGGTCGGTTACGTACGTACTTATCCAAAATGAATTCATAACCATTTTAACACGTAGCCAGGGTAATGAACCAATGCATTGCCTGATATTAAATGTTAACTAACGTTTTAGTACATATGTATAAGCATTCAGTAATTTTAATGAAAAAAAAGTACATTTATCTTAGTAATAGTGACACCTGTTGTTTAGTGTGATGAACCCCCACGGTTGGGTACAGGAGCATAGAAGTTTTTAATTAAAATTGTTTTCCATAAGAAAAATGAAACCATCATACATGGCCTTATAAACAGCCTTTTACTTCATAGTGGGGTGGGTGGAGTAAAGCTGTGATTATTTTTATTACTTTCTGACCATCTAGTTTGCCATTTACCATGTCCATATAAACTAAAGCTCCAGCCAATATCAGATTTGACTACTTGTTTCAAGCTATGGCACTTGGAAATGAGTGTTGTGACATGTGGCAAATGTCCAACTGTCTTGGTTAATAAGATTGGCTATATTTCAACTAGAAACAGGTAAACCAGTATACCTGTATGTACGAAGCCAGTGATCGTTATTCAAGCCAAAGAAACTGCATCTATTTATATAAATACACATGGACAGAGAATATTTTCTTGGAGCACTAAATGTGACAATTGCCCTACTGTCTGTGATAAATATACCACACCAGCTACATAGTGCCCGACGAGGAGTTGGGTAGGTAGTGAAGAAAAACATTGACTGAAGCCTGGCAGAGGACTGAATTGTTGTCAACAGCAACAAACATACTGGGAAAGTCAAAGACAGTGAAAAAACAAACAAACAAAAAACACACAGGCATATAAATACTAACTTTCTAGGATCTTTATTGACTCCAAGTAATCCAGAGTAGAACGAGATGAATCAACGCTATACTCCGCCATCTTTATTTTAATATTAGATGCAACCATTATTCTGTAGGGGACAACGGGTCATAACTTGAGGGGAGTTAACACCCATGATTTTTAAAATGCCTTGATCAATAAGAGTCTAAGTTACAGGGAACATTATTTTCATTTTTCAGTGGACCAATAAATGCATTTGACAGGAAAATAGAAAAACTCTACCACAACAGCAATTAGAACAGCTTGCTGCATTATAAGTATCACTTCCCTGTCAAATTAGTGGTTCATGCTTATTTGAATCTGAACATAACAGGCCAATTCTATCACACCTTGCTAGGCTTGAACTTCCATCCAATCAGAGCATTCCAAATGAACATGATTCTCCACAAAACTAGAGGGCGCTCTGACCAAAAAATTGCCATGATCTAAATAAAAAGAACTGAATGTCCACAGTTATGTCTGTAGGTGTACCTTACCTGCATGCAAAATAAAGTCCAAGATTGGTCGGTTATGTACGTACTTATCCAGAGTGAATTCATAACCATTTTAACACGTAGCCAGGGTAATGAAATTAAACGGTACCCACCGAAAAATACACAGGGTCAGAACCCTGACCAACATATTGAAATAAAGTCCAAGATTGGTCGGTTATGTACGTACTTATCCAGAGTGACTTCAGACCCATTTTAACACGTAGCCAGGGTAATGAAATTAAACGGTACCCACCGAAAAATACACAGGGTCAGAACCCTGACCAACACATTGAATTAAAGTCCAAGATTGGTCGGTTACGTACGTACTTATCCAAAATGAATTCATAACCATTTTAACACGTAGCCAGGGTAATGAAATTAAACGGTACCCACCGAAAAATACACAGGGTCTGAACCCTGACCAACATATTGAATAAAGTCCAAGATTGGTCGGTTACGTACGTACTTATCCAAAATGAATTCATAACCATTTTAACACGTAGCCAGGGTAATGAACCAATGCATTGCCTGATATTAAATGTTAACTAACGTTTTAGTACATATGTATAAGCATTCAGTAATTTTAATGAAAAAAAAGTACATTTATCTTAGTAATAGTGACACCTGTTGTTTAGTGTGATGAACCCCCACGGTTGGGTACAGGAGCATAGAAGTTTTTAATTAAAATTGTTTTCCATAAGAAAAATGAAACCATCATACATGGCCTTATAAACAGCCTTTTACTTCATAGTGGGGTGGGTGGAGTAAAGCTGTGATTATTTTTATTACTTTCTGACCATCTAGTTTGCCATTTACCATGTCCATATAAACTAAAGCTCCAGCCAATATCAGATTTGACTACTTGTTTCAAGCTATGGCACTTGGAAATGAGTGTTGTGACATGTGGCAAATGTCCAACTGTCTTGGTTAATAAGATTGGCTATATTTCAACTAGAAACAGGTAAACCAGTATACCTGTATGTACGAAGCCAGTGATCGTTATTCAAGCCAAAGAAACTGCATCTATTTATATAAATACACATGGACAGAGAATATTTTCTTGGAGCACTAAATGTGACAATTGCCCTACTGTCTGTGATAAATATACCACACCAGCTACATAGTGCCCGACGAGGAGTTGGGTAGGTAGTGAAGAAAAACATTGACTGAAGCCTGGCAGAGGACTGAATTGTTGTCAACAGCAACAAACATACTGGGAAAGTCAAAGACAGTGAAAAAACAAACAAACAAAAAACACACAGGCATATAAATACTAACTTTCTAGGATCTTTATTGACTCCAAGTAATCCAGAGTAGAACGAGATGAATCAACGCTATACTCCGCCATCTTTATTTTAATATTAGATGCAACCATTATTCTGTAGGGGACAACGGGTCATAACTTGAGGGGAGTTAACACCCATGATTTTTAAAATGCCTTGATCAATAAGAGTCTAAGTTACAGGGAACATTATTTTCATTTTTCAGTGGACCAATAAATGCATTTGACAGGAAAATAGAAAAACTCTACCACAACAGCAATTAGAACAGCTTGCTGCATTATAAGTATCACTTCCCTGTCAAATTAGTGGTTCATGCTTATTTGAATCTGAACATAACAGGCCAATTCTATCACACCTTGCTAGGCTTGAACTTCCATCCAATCAGAGCATTCCAAATGAACATGATTCTCCACAAAACTAGAGGGCGCTCTGACCAAAAAATTGCCATGATCTAAATAAAAAGAACTGAATGTCCACAGTTATGTCTGTAGGTGTACCTTACCTGCATGCAAAATAAAGTCCAAGATTGGTCGGTTATGTACGTACTTATCCAGAGTGAATTCATAACCATTTTAACACGTAGCCAGGGTAATGAAATTAAACGGTACCCACCGAAAAATACACAGGGTCAGAACCCTGACCAACACATTGAAATAAAGTCCAAGATTGGTCGGTTATGTACGTACTTATCCAAAATGAATTCATACCCATTTTAACACGTAGCCAGGGTGGTGAAATTAAACGGTACCCACCGAAAAATACACAGGGTCAGAACCCTGACCAACATATTGAAATAAAGTCCAAGATTGGTCGGTTATGTACGTACTTATCCAGAGTGAATTCATAACCATTTTAACACGTAGCCAGGGTAATGAAATTAAACGGTACCCACCGAAAAATACACAGGGTCTGAACCCTGACCAACATATTGAAATAAAGTCCAAGATTGGTCGGTTACGTACGTACTTATCCAAAATGAATTCATAACCATTTTAACACGTAGCCAGGGTAATGAACCAATGCATTGCCTGATATTAAATGTTAACTAACGTTTTAGTACATATGTATAAGCATTCAGTAATTTTAATGAAAAAAAAGTACATTTATCTTAGTAATAGTGACACCTGTTGTTTAGTGTGATGAACCCCCACGGTTGGGTACAGGAGCATAGAAGTTTTTAATTAAAATTGTTTTCCATAAGAAAAATGAAACCATCATACATGGCCTTATAACAGCCTTTTACTTCATAGTGGGGTGGGTGGAGTAAAGCTGTGATTATTTTTATTACTTTCTGACCATCTAGTTTGCCATTTACCATGTCCATATAAACTAAAGCTCCAGCCAATATCAGATTTGACTACTTGTTTCAAGCTATGGCACTTGGAAATGAGTGTTGTGACATGTGGCAAATGTCCAACTGTCTTGGTTAATAAGATTGGCTATATTTCAACTAGAAACAGGTAAACCAGTATACCTGTATGTACGAAGCCAGTGATCGTTATTCAAGCCAAAGAAACTGCATCTATTTATATAAATACACATGGACAGAGAATATTTTCTTGGAGCACTAAATGTGACAATTGCCCTACTGTCTGTGATAAATATACCACACCAGCTACATAGTGCCCGACGAGGAGTTGGGTAGGTAGTGAAGAAAAACATTGACTGAAGCCTGGCAGAGGACTGAATTGTTGTCAACAGCAACAAACATACTGGGAAAGTCAAAGACAGTGAAAAAACAAACAAACAAAAAACACACAGGCATATAAATACTAACTTTCTAGGATCTTTATTGACTCCAAGTAATCCAGAGTAGAACGAGATGAATCAACGCTATACTCCGCCATCTTTATTTTAATATTAGATGCAACCATTATTCTGTAGGGGACAACGGGTCATAACTTGAGGGGAGTTAACACCCATGATTTTTAAAATGCCTTGATCAATAAGAGTCTAAGTTACAGGGAACATTATTTTCATTTTTCAGTGGACCAATAAATGCATTTGACAGGAAAATAGAAAAACTCTACCACAACAGCAATTAGAACAGCTTGCTGCATTATAAGTATCACTTCCCTGTCAAATTAGTGGTTCATGCTTATTTGAATCTGAACATAACAGGCCAATTCTATCACACCTTGCTAGGCTTGAACTTCCATCCAATCAGAGCATTCCAAATGAACATGATTCTCCACAAAACTAGAGGGCGCTCTGACCAAAAAATTGCCATGATCTAAATAAAAAGAACTGAATGTCCACAGTTATGTCTGTAGGTGTACCTTACCTGCATGCAAAATAAAGTCCAAGATTGGTCGGTTATGTACGTACTTATCCAGAGTGAATTCATAACCATTTTAACACGTAGCCAGGGTAATGAAATTAAACGGTACCCACCGAAAAATACACAGGGTCAGAACCCTGACCAACATATTGAAATAAAGTCCAAGATTGGTCGGTTATGTACGTACTTATCCAGAGTGACTTCAGACCCATTTTAACACGTAGCCAGGGTAATGAAATTAAACGGTACCCACCGAAAAATACACAGGGTCAGAACCCTGACCAACACATTGAATTAAAGTCCAAGATTGGTCGGTTACGTACGTACTTATCCAAAATGAATTCATAACCATTTTAACACGTAGCCAGGGTAATGAAATTAAACGGTACCCACCGAAAAATACACAGGGTCTGAACCCTGACCAACATATTGAAATAAAGTCCAAGATTGGTCGGTTACGTACGTACTTATCCAAAATGAATTCATAACCATTTTAACACGTAGCCAGGGTAATGAACCAATGCATTGCCTGATATTAAATGTTAACTAACGTTTTAGTACATATGTATAAGCATTCAGTAATTTTAATGAAAAAAAAGTACATTTATCTTAGTAATAGTGACACCTGTTGTTTAGTGTGATGAACCCCCACGGTTGGGTACAGGAGCATAGAAGTTTTTAATTAAAATTGTTTTCCATAAGAAAAATGAAACCATCATACATGGCCTTATAAACAGCCTTTTACTTCATAGTGGGGTGGGTGGAGTAAAGCTGTGATTATTTTTATTACTTTCTGACCATCTAGTTTGCCATTTACCATGTCCATATAAACTAAAGCTCCAGCCAATATCAGATTTGACTACTTGTTTCAAGCTATGGCACTTGGAAATGAGTGTTGTGACATGTGGCAAATGTCCAACTGTCTTGGTTAATAAGATTGGCTATATTTCAACTAGAAACAGGTAAACCAGTATACCTGTATGTACGAAGCCAGTGATCGTTATTCAAGCCAAAGAAACTGCATCTATTTATATAAATACACATGGACAGAGAATATTTTCTTGGAGCACTAAATGTGACAATTGCCCTACTGTCTGTGATAAATATACCACACCAGCTACATAGTGCCCGACGAGGAGTTGGGTAGGTAGTGAAGAAAAACATTGACTGAAGCCTGGCAGAGGACTGAATTGTTGTCAACAGCAACAAACATACTGGGAAAGTCAAAGACAGTGAAAAAACAAACAAACAAAAAACACACAGGCATATAAATACTAACTTTCTAGGATCTTTATTGACTCCAAGTAATCCAGAGTAGAACGAGATGAATCAACGCTATACTCCGCCATCTTTATTTTAATATTAGATGCAACCATTATTCTGTAGGGGACAACGGGTCATAACTTGAGGGGAGTTAACACCCATGATTTTTAAAATGCCTTGATCAATAAGAGTCTAAGTTACAGGGAACATTATTTTCATTTTTCAGTGGACCAATAAATGCATTTGACAGGAAAATAGAAAAACTCTACCACAACAGCAATTAGAACAGCTTGCTGCATTATAAGTATCACTTCCCTGTCAAATTAGTGGTTCATGCTTATTTGAATCTGAACATAACAGGCCAATTCTATCACACCTTGCTAGGCTTGAACTTCCATCCAATCAGAGCATTCCAAATGAACATGATTCTCCACAAAACTAGAGGGCGCTCTGACCAAAAAATTGCCATGATCTAAATAAAAAGAACTGAATGTCCACAGTTATGTCTGTAGGTGTACCTTACCTGCATGCAAAATAAAGTCCAAGATTGGTCGGTTATGTACGTACTTATCCAGAGTGAATTCATAACCATTTTAACACGTAGCCAGGGTAATGAAATTAAACGGTACCCACCGAAAAATACACAGGGTCAGAACCCTGACCAACACATTGAAATAAAGTCCAAGATTGGTCGGTTATGTACGTACTTATCCAAAATGAATTCATACCCATTTTAACACGTAGCCAGGGTGGTGAAATTAAACGGTACCCACCGAAAAATACACAGGGTCAGAACCCTGACCAACATATTGAAATAAAGTCCAAGATTGGTCGGTTATGTACGTACTTATCCAAAATGAATTCATAACCATTTTAACACGTAGCCAGGGTAATGAAATTAAACGGTACCCACCGAAAAATACACAGGGTCTGAACCCTGACCAACATATTGAAATAAAGTCCAAGATTGGTCGGTTATGTACGTACTTATCCAAAATGAATTCATAACCATTTTAACACGTAGCCAGGGTAATGAAATTAAACGGTACCCACCGAAAAATACACAGGGTCTGAACCCTGACCAACACATTGAAATAAAGTCCAAGATTGGTCGGTTATGTACGTACTTATCCAAAATGAATTCATACCCATTTTAACACGTAGCCAGGGTGGTGAAATTAAACGGTACCCACCGAAAAATACACAGGGTCAGAACCCTGACCAACATATTGAAATAAAGTCCAAGATTGGTCGGTTATGTACGTACTTATCCAGAGTGAATTCATAACCATTTTAACACGTAGCCAGGGTAATGAAATTAAACGGTACCCACCGAAAAATACACAGGGTCTGAACCCTGACCAACATATTGAAATAAAGTCCAAGATTGGTCGGTTACGTACGTACTTATCCAAAATGAATTCATAACCATTTTAACACGTAGCCAGGGTAATGAACCAATGCATTGCCTGATATTAAATGTTAACTAACGTTTTAGTACATATGTATAAGCATTCAGTAATTTTAATGAAAAAAAAGTACATTTATCTTAGTAATAGTGACACCTGTTGTTTAGTGTGATGAACCCCCACGGTTGGGTACAGGAGCATAGAAGTTTTTAATTAAAATTGTTTTCCATAAGAAAAATGAAACCATCATACATGGCCTTATAAACAGCCTTTTACTTCATAGTGGGGTGGGTGGAGTAAAGCTGTGATTATTTTTATTACTTTCTGACCATCTAGTTTGCCATTTACCATGTCCATATAAACTAAAGCTCCAGCCAATATCAGATTTGACTACTTGTTTCAAGCTATGGCACTTGGAAATGAGTGTTGTGACATGTGGCAAATGTCCAACTGTCTTGGTTAATAAGATTGGCTATATTTCAACTAGAAACAGGTAAACCAGTATACCTGTATGTACGAAGCCAGTGATCGTTATTCAAGCCAAAGAAACTGCATCTATTTATATAAATACACATGGACAGAGAATATTTTCTTGGAGCACTAAATGTGACAATTGCCCTACTGTCTGTGATAAATATACCACACCAGCTACATAGTGCCCGACGAGGAGTTGGGTAGGTAGTGAAGAAAAACATTGACTGAAGCCTGGCAGAGGACTGAATTGTTGTCAACAGCAACAAACATACTGGGAAAGTCAAAGACAGTGAAAAAACAAACAAACAAAAAACACACAGGCATATAAATACTAACTTTCTAGGATCTTTATTGACTCCAAGTAATCCAGAGTAGAACGAGATGAATCAACGCTATACTCCGCCATCTTTATTTTAATATTAGATGCAACCATTATTCTGTAGGGGACAACGGGTCATAACTTGAGGGGAGTTAACACCCATGATTTTTAAAATGCCTTGATCAATAAGAGTCTAAGTTACAGGGAACATTATTTTCATTTTTCAGTGGACCAATAAATGCATTTGACAGGAAAATAGAAAAACTCTACCACAACAGCAATTAGAACAGCTTGCTGCATTATAAGTATCACTTCCCTGTCAAATTAGTGGTTCATGCTTATTTGAATCTGAACATAACAGGCCAATTCTATCACACCTTGCTAGGCTTGAACTTCCATCCAATCAGAGCATTCCAAATGAACATGATTCTCCACAAAACTAGAGGGCGCTCTGACCAAAAAATTGCCATGATCTAAATAAAAAGAACTGAATGTCCACAGTTATGTCTGTAGGTGTACCTTACCTGCATGCAAAATAAAGTCCAAGATTGGTCGGTTATGTACGTACTTATCCAGAGTGAATTCATAACCATTTTAACACGTAGCCAGGGTAATGAAATTAAACGGTACCCACCGAAAAATACACAGGGTCAGAACCCTGACCAACATATTGAAATAAAGTCCAAGATTGGTCGGTTATGTACGTACTTATCCAGAGTGACTTCAGACCCATTTTAACACGTAGCCAGGGTAATGAAATTAAACGGTACCCACCGAAAAATACACAGGGTCAGAACCCTGACCAACACATTGAATTAAAGTCCAAGATTGGTCGGTTACGTACGTACTTATCCAAAATGAATTCATAACCATTTTAACACGTAGCCAGGGTAATGAAATTAAACGGTACCCACCGAAAAATACACAGGGTCTGAACCCTGACCAACATATTGAAATAAAGTCCAAGATTGGTCGGTTACGTACGTACTTATCCAAAATGAATTCATAACCATTTTAACACGTAGCCAGGGTAATGAACCAATGCATTGCCTGATATTAAATGTTAACTAACGTTTTAGTACATATGTATAAGCATTCAGTAATTTTAATGAAAAAAAAGTACATTTATCTTAGTAATAGTGACACCTGTTGTTTAGTGTGATGAACCCCCACGGTTGGGTACAGGAGCATAGAAGTTTTTAATTAAAATTGTTTTCCATAAGAAAAATGAAACCATCATACATGGCCTTATAAACAGCCTTTTACTTCATAGTGGGGTGGGTGGAGTAAAGCTGTGATTATTTTTATTACTTTCTGACCATCTAGTTTGCCATTTACCATGTCCATATAAACTAAAGCTCCAGCCAATATCAGATTTGACTACTTGTTTCAAGCTATGGCACTTGGAAATGAGTGTTGTGACATGTGGCAAATGTCCAACTGTCTTGGTTAATAAGATTGGCTATATTTCAACTAGAAACAGGTAAACCAGTATACCTGTATGTACGAAGCCAGTGATCGTTATTCAAGCCAAAGAAACTGCATCTATTTATATAAATACACATGGACAGAGAATATTTTCTTGGAGCACTAAATGTGACAATTGCCCTACTGTCTGTGATAAATATACCACACCAGCTACATAGTGCCCGACGAGGAGTTGGGTAGGTAGTGAAGAAAAACATTGACTGAAGCCTGGCAGAGGACTGAATTGTTGTCAACAGCAACAAACATACTGGGAAAGTCAAAGACAGTGAAAAAACAAACAAACAAAAAACACACAGGCATATAAATACTAACTTTCTAGGATCTTTATTGACTCCAAGTAATCCAGAGTAGAACGAGATGAATCAACGCTATACTCCGCCATCTTTATTTTAATATTAGATGCAACCATTATTCTGTAGGGGACAACGGGTCATAACTTGAGGGGAGTTAACACCCATGATTTTTAAAATGCCTTGATCAATAAGAGTCTAAGTTACAGGGAACATTATTTTCATTTTTCAGTGGACCAATAAATGCATTTGACAGGAAAATAGAAAAACTCTACCACAACAGCAATTAGAACAGCTTGCTGCATTATAAGTATCACTTCCCTGTCAAATTAGTGGTTCATGCTTATTTGAATCTGAACATAACAGGCCAATTCTATCACACCTTGCTAGGCTTGAACTTCCATCCAATCAGAGCATTCCAAATGAACATGATTCTCCACAAAACTAGAGGGCGCTCTGACCAAAAAATTGCCATGATCTAAATAAAAAGAACTGAATGTCCACAGTTATGTCTGTAGGTGTACCTTACCTGCATGCAAAATAAAGTCCAAGATTGGTCGGTTATGTACGTACTTATCCAGAGTGAATTCATAACCATTTTAACACGTAGCCAGGGTAATGAAATTAAACGGTACCCACCGAAAAATACACAGGGTCAGAACCCTGACCAACACATTGAAATAAAGTCCAAGATTGGTCGGTTATGTACGTACTTATCCAAAATGAATTCATACCCATTTTAACACGTAGCCAGGGTGGTGAAATTAAACGCTACCCACCGAAAAATACACAGGGTCAGAACCCTGACCAACATATTGAAATAAAGTCCAAGATTGGTCGGTTATGTACGTACTTATCCAAAATGAATTCATAACCATTTTAACACGTAGCCAGGGTAATGAAATTAAACGGTACCCACCGAAAAATACACAGGGTCTGAACCCTGACCAACATATTGAAATAAAGTCCAAGATTGGTCGGTTATGTACGTACTTATCCAAAATGAATTCATAACCATTTTAACACGTAGCCAGGGTAATGAAATTAAACGGTACCCACCGAAAAATACACAGGGTCTGAACCCTGACCAACACATTGAAATAAAGTCCAAGATTGGTCGGTTATGTACGTACTTATCCAAAATGAATTCATACCCATTTTAACACGTAGCCAGGGTGGTGAAATTAAACGGTACCCACCGAAAAATACACAGGGTCAGAACCCTGACCAACATATTGAAATAAAGTCCAAGATTGGTCGGTTATGTACGTACTTATCCAGAGTGAATTCATAACCATTTTAACACGTAGCCAGGGTAATGAAATTAAACGGTACCCACCGAAAAATACACAGGGTCTGAACCCTGACCAACATATTGAAATAAAGTCCAAGATTGGTCGGTTACGTACGTACTTATCCAAAATGAATTCATAACCATTTTAACACGTAGCCAGGGTAATGAACCAATGCATTGCCTGATATTAAATGTTAACTAACGTTTTAGTACATATGTATAAGCATTCAGTAATTTTAATGAAAAAAAAGTACATTTATCTTAGTAATAGTGACACCTGTTGTTTAGTGTGATGAACCCCCACGGTTGGGTACAGGAGCATAGAAGTTTTTAATTAAAATTGTTTTCCATAAGAAAAATGAAACCATCATACATGGCCTTATAAACAGCCTTTTACTTCATAGTGGGGTGGGTGGAGTAAAGCTGTGATTATTTTTATTACTTTCTGACCATCTAGTTTGCCATTTACCATGTCCATATAAACTAAAGCTCCAGCCAATATCAGATTTGACTACTTGTTTCAAGCTATGGCACTTGGAAATGAGTGTTGTGACATGTGGCAAATGTCCAACTGTCTTGGTTAATAAGATTGGCTATATTTCAACTAGAAACAGGTAAACCAGTATACCTGTATGTACGAAGCCAGTGATCGTTATTCAAGCCAAAGAAACTGCATCTATTTATATAAATACACATGGACAGAGAATATTTTCTTGGAGCACTAAATGTGACAATTGCCCTACTGTCTGTGATAAATATACCACACCAGCTACATAGTGCCCGACGAGGAGTTGGGTAGGTAGTGAAGAAAAACATTGACTGAAGCCTGGCAGAGGACTGAATTGTTGTCAACAGCAACAAACATACTGGGAAAGTCAAAGACAGTGAAAAAACAAACAAACAAAAAACACACAGGCATATAAATACTAACTTTCTAGGATCTTTATTGACTCCAAGTAATCCAGAGTAGAACGAGATGAATCAACGCTATACTCCGCCATCTTTATTTTAATATTAGATGCAACCATTATTCTGTAGGGGACAACGGGTCATAACTTGAGGGGAGTTAACACCCATGATTTTTAAAATGCCTTGATCAATAAGAGTCTAAGTTACAGGGAACATTATTTTCATTTTTCAGTGGACCAATAAATGCATTTGACAGGAAAATAGAAAAACTCTACCACAACAGCAATTAGAACAGCTTGCTGCATTATAAGTATCACTTCCCTGTCAAATTAGTGGTTCATGCTTATTTGAATCTGAACATAACAGGCCAATTCTATCACACCTTGCTAGGCTTGAACTTCCATCCAATCAGAGCATTCCAAATGAACATGATTCTCCACAAAACTAGAGGGCGCTCTGACCAAAAAATTGCCATGATCTAAATAAAAAGAACTGAATGTCCACAGTTATGTCTGTAGGTGTACCTTACCTGCATGCAAAATAAAGTCCAAGATTGGTCGGTTATGTACGTACTTATCCAGAGTGAATTCATAACCATTTTAACACGTAGCCAGGGTAATGAAATTAAACGGTACCCACCGAAAAATACACAGGGTCTGAACCCTGACCAACATATTGAAATAAAGTCCAAGATTGGTCGGTTACGTACGTACTTATCCAAAATGAATTCATAACCATTTTAACACGTAGCCAGGGTAATGAACCAATGCATTGCCTGATATTAAATGTTAACTAACGTTTTAGTACATATGTATAAGCATTCAGTAATTTTAATGAAAAAAAAGTACATTTATCTTAGTAATAGTGACACCTGTTGTTTAGTGTGATGAACCCCCACGGTTGGGTACAGGAGCATAGAAGTTTTTAATTAAAATTGTTTTCCATAAGAAAAATGAAACCATCATACATGGCCTTATAAACAGCCTTTTACTTCATAGTGGGGTGGGTGGAGTAAAGCTGTGATTATTTTTATTACTTTCTGACCATCTAGTTTGCCATTTACCATGTCCATATAAACTAAAGCTCCAGCCAATATCAGATTTGACTACTTGTTTCAAGCTATGGCACTTGGAAATGAGTGTTGTGACATGTGGCAAATGTCCAACTGTCTTGGTTAATAAGATTGGCTATATTTCAACTAGAAACAGGTAAACCAGTATACCTGTATGTACGAAGCCAGTGATCGTTATTCAAGCCAAAGAAACTGCATCTATTTATATAAATACACATGGACAGAGAATATTTTCTTGGAGCACTAAATGTGACAATTGCCCTACTGTCTGTGATAAATATACCACACCAGCTACATAGTGCCCGACGAGGAGTTGGGTAGGTAGTGAAGAAAAACATTGACTGAAGCCTGGCAGAGGACTGAATTGTTGTCAACAGCAACAAACATACTGGGAAAGTCAAAGACAGTGAAAAAACAAACAAACAAAAAACACACAGGCATATAAATACTAACTTTCTAGGATCTTTATTGACTCCAAGTAATCCAGAGTAGAACGAGATGAATCAACGCTATACTCCGCCATCTTTATTTTAATATTAGATGCAACCATTATTCTGTAGGGGACAACGGGTCATAACTTGAGGGGAGTTAACACCCATGATTTTTAAAATGCCTTGATCAATAAGAGTCTAAGTTACAGGGAACATTATTTTCATTTTTCAGTGGACCAATAAATGCATTTGACAGGAAAATAGAAAAACTCTACCACAACAGCAATTAGAACAGCTTGCTGCATTATAAGTATCACTTCCCTGTCAAATTAGTGGTTCATGCTTATTTGAATCTGAACATAACAGGCCAATTCTATCACACCTTGCTAGGCTTGAACTTCCATCCAATCAGAGCATTCCAAATGAACATGATTCTCCACAAAACTAGAGGGCGCTCTGACCAAAAAATTGCCATGATCTAAATAAAAAGAACTGAATGTCCACAGTTATGTCTGTAGGTGTACCTTACCTGCATGCAAAATAAAGTCCAAGATTGGTCGGTTATGTACGTACTTATCCAGAGTGAATTCATAACCATTTTAACACGTAGCCAGGGTAATGAAATTAAACGGTACCCACCGAAAAATACACAGGGTCTGAACCCTGACCAACACATTGAAATAAAGTCCAAGATTGGTCGGTTATGTACGTACTTATCCAAAATGAATTCATACCCATTTTAACACGTAGCCAGGGTGGTGAAATTAAACGGTACCCACCGAAAAATACACAGGGTCAGAACCCTGACCAACATATTGAAATAAAGTCCAAGATTGGTCGGTTATGTACGTACTTATCCAGAGTGAATTCATAACCATTTTAACACGTAGCCAGGGTAATGAAATTAAACGGTACCCACCGAAAAATACACAGGGTCTGAACCCTGACCAACATATTGAAATAAAGTCCAAGATTGGTCGGTTACGTACGTACTTATCCAAAATGAATTCATAACCATTTTAACACGTAGCCAGGGTAATGAACCAATGCATTGCCTGATATTAAATGTTAACTAACGTTTTAGTACATATGTATAAGCATTCAGTAATTTTAATGAAAAAAAAGTACATTTATCTTAGTAATAGTGACACCTGTTGTTTAGTGTGATGAACCCCCACGGTTGGGTACAGGAGCATAGAAGTTTTTAATTAAAATTGTTTTCCATAAGAAAAATGAAACCATCATACATGGCCTTATAAACAGCCTTTTACTTCATAGTGGGGTGGGTGGAGTAAAGCTGTGATTATTTTTATTACTTTCTGACCATCTAGTTTGCCATTTACCATGTCCATATAAACTAAAGCTCCAGCCAATATCAGATTTGACTACTTGTTTCAAGCTATGGCACTTGGAAATGAGTGTTGTGACATGTGGCAAATGTCCAACTGTCTTGGTTAATAAGATTGGCTATATTTCAACTAGAAACAGGTAAACCAGTATACCTGTATGTACGAAGCCAGTGATCGTTATTCAAGCCAAAGAAACTGCATCTATTTATATAAATACACATGGACAGAGAATATTTTCTTGGAGCACTAAATGTGACAATTGCCCTACTGTCTGTGATAAATATACCACACCAGCTACATAGTGCCCGACGAGGAGTTGGGTAGGTAGTGAAGAAAAACATTGACTGAAGCCTGGCAGAGGACTGAATTGTTGTCAACAGCAACAAACATACTGGGAAAGTCAAAGACAGTGAAAAAACAAACAAACAAAAAACACACAGGCATATAAATACTAACTTTCTAGGATCTTTATTGACTCCAAGTAATCCAGAGTAGAACGAGATGAATCAACGCTATACTCCGCCATCTTTATTTTAATATTAGATGCAACCATTATTCTGTAGGGGACAACGGGTCATAACTTGAGGGGAGTTAACACCCATGATTTTTAAAATGCCTTGATCAATAAGAGTCTAAGTTACAGGGAACATTATTTTCATTTTTCAGTGGACCAATAAATGCATTTGACAGGAAAATAGAAAAACTCTACCACAACAGCAATTAGAACAGCTTGCTGCATTATAAGTATCACTTCCCTGTCAAATTAGTGGTTCATGCTTATTTGAATCTGAACATAACAGGCCAATTCTATCACACCTTGCTAGGCTTGAACTTCCATCCAATCAGAGCATTCCAAATGAACATGATTCTCCACAAAACTAGAGGGCGCTCTGACCAAAAAATTGCCATGATCTAAATAAAAAGAACTGAATGTCCACAGTTATGTCTGTAGGTGTACCTTACCTGCATGCAAAATAAAGTCCAAGATTGGTCGGTTATGTACGTACTTATCCAGAGTGAATTCATAACCATTTTAACACGTAGCCAGGGTAATGAAATTAAACGGTACCCACCGAAAAATACACAGGGTCAGAACCCTGACCAACATATTGAAATAAAGTCCAAGATTGGTCGGTTATGTACGTACTTATCCAGAGTGACTTCAGACCCATTTTAACACGTAGCCAGGGTAATGAAATTAAACGGTACCCACCGAAAAATACACAGGGTCAGAACCCTGACCAACACATTGAATTAAAGTCCAAGATTGGTCGGTTACGTACGTACTTATCCAAAATGAATTCATAACCATTTTAACACGTAGCCAGGGTAATGAAATTAAACGGTACCCACCGAAAAATACACAGGGTCTGAACCCTGACCAACATATTGAAATAAAGTCCAAGATTGGTCGGTTACGTACGTACTTATCCAAAATGAATTCATAACCATTTTAACACGTAGCCAGGGTAATGAACCAATGCATTGCCTGATATTAAATGTTAACTAACGTTTTAGTACATATGTATAAGCATTCAGTAATTTTAATGAAAAAAAAGTACATTTATCTTAGTAATAGTGACACCTGTTGTTTAGTGTGATGAACCCCCACGGTTGGGTACAGGAGCATAGAAGTTTTTAATTAAAATTGTTTTCCATAAGAAAAATGAAACCATCATACATGGCCTTATAAACAGCCTTTTACTTCATAGTGGGGTGGGTGGAGTAAAGCTGTGATTATTTTTATTACTTTCTGACCATCTAGTTTGCCATTTACCATGTCCATATAAACTAAAGCTCCAGCCAATATCAGATTTGACTACTTGTTTCAAGCTATGGCACTTGGAAATGAGTGTTGTGACATGTGGCAAATGTCCAACTGTCTTGGTTAATAAGATTGGCTATATTTCAACTAGAAACAGGTAAACCAGTATACCTGTATGTACGAAGCCAGTGATCGTTATTCAAGCCAAAGAAACTGCATCTATTTATATAAATACACATGGACAGAGAATATTTTCTTGGAGCACTAAATGTGACAATTGCCCTACTGTCTGTGATAAATATACCACACCAGCTACATAGTGCCCGACGAGGAGTTGGGTAGGTAGTGAAGAAAAACATTGACTGAAGCCTGGCAGAGGACTGAATTGTTGTCAACAGCAACAAACATACTGGGAAAGTCAAAGACAGTGAAAAAACAAACAAACAAAAAACACACAGGCATATAAATACTAACTTTCTAGGATCTTTATTGACTCCAAGTAATCCAGAGTAGAACGAGATGAATCAACGCTATACTCCGCCATCTTTATTTTAATATTAGATGCAACCATTATTCTGTAGGGGACAACGGGTCATAACTTGAGGGGAGTTAACACCCATGATTTTTAAAATGCCTTGATCAATAAGAGTCTAAGTTACAGGGAACATTATTTTCATTTTTCAGTGGACCAATAAATGCATTTGACAGGAAAATAGAAAAACTCTACCACAACAGCAATTAGAACAGCTTGCTGCATTATAAGTATCACTTCCCTGTCAAATTAGTGGTTCATGCTTATTTGAATCTGAACATAACAGGCCAATTCTATCACACCTTGCTAGGCTTGAACTTCCATCCAATCAGAGCATTCCAAATGAACATGATTCTCCACAAAACTAGAGGGCGCTCTGACCAAAAAATTGCCATGATCTAAATAAAAAGAACTGAATGTCCACAGTTATGTCTGTAGGTGTACCTTACCTGCATGCAAAATAAAGTCCAAGATTGGTCGGTTATGTACGTACTTATCCAGAGTGAATTCATAACCATTTTAACACGTAGCCAGGGTAATGAAATTAAACGGTACCCACCGAAAAATACACAGGGTCAGAACCCTGACCAACACATTGAAATAAAGTCCAAGATTGGTCGGTTATGTACGTACTTATCCAAAATGAATTCATAACCATTTTAACACGTAGCCAGGGTAATGAAATTAAACGGTACCCACCGAAAAATACACAGGGTCTGAACCCTGACCAACATATTGAAATAAAGTCCAAGATTGGTCGGTTACGTACGTACTTATCCAAAATGAATTCATAACCATTTTAACACGTAGCCAGGGTAATGAACCAATGCATTGCCTGATATTAAATGTTAACTAACGTTTTAGTACATATGTATAAGCATTCAGTAATTTTAATGAAAAAAAAGTACATTTATCTTAGTAATAGTGACACCTGTTGTTTAGTGTGATGAACCCCCACGGTTGGGTACAGGAGCATAGAAGTTTTTAATTAAAATTGTTTTCCATAAGAAAAATGAAACCATCATACATGGCCTTATAAACAGCCTTTTACTTCATAGTGGGGTGGGTGGAGTAAAGCTGTGATTATTTTTATTACTTTCTGACCATCTAGTTTGCCATTTACCATGTCCATATAAACTAAAGCTCCAGCCAATATCAGATTTGACTACTTGTTTCAAGCTATGGCACTTGGAAATGAGTGTTGTGACATGTGGCAAATGTCCAACTGTCTTGGTTAATAAGATTGGCTATATTTCAACTAGAAACAGGTAAACCAGTATACCTGTATGTACGAAGCCAGTGATCGTTATTCAAGCCAAAGAAACTGCATCTATTTATATAAATACACATGGACAGAGAATATTTTCTTGGAGCACTAAATGTGACAATTGCCCTACTGTCTGTGATAAATATACCACACCAGCTACATAGTGCCCGACGAGGAGTTGGGTAGGTAGTGAAGAAAAACATTGACTGAAGCCTGGCAGAGGACTGAATTGTTGTCAACAGCAACAAACATACTGGGAAAGTCAAAGACAGTGAAAAAACAAACAAACAAAAAACACACAGGCATATAAATACTAACTTTCTAGGATCTTTATTGACTCCAAGTAATCCAGAGTAGAACGAGATGAATCAACGCTATACTCCGCCATCTTTATTTTAATATTAGATGCAACCATTATTCTGTAGGGGACAACGGGTCATAACTTGAGGGGAGTTAACACCCATGATTTTTAAAATGCCTTGATCAATAAGAGTCTAAGTTACAGGGAACATTATTTTCATTTTTCAGTGGACCAATAAATGCATTTGACAGGAAAATAGAAAAACTCTACCACAACAGCAATTAGAACAGCTTGCTGCATTATAAGTATCACTTCCCTGTCAAATTAGTGGTTCATGCTTATTTGAATCTGAACATAACAGGCCAATTCTATCACACCTTGCTAGGCTTGAACTTCCATCCAATCAGAGCATTCCAAATGAACATGATTCTCCACAAAACTAGAGGGCGCTCTGACCAAAAAATTGCCATGATCTAAATAAAAAGAACTGAATGTCCACAGTTATGTTTGTAGGTGTACCTTACCTGCATGCAAAATAAAGTCCAAGATTGGTCGGTTATGTACGTACTTATCCAGAGTGAATTCATAACCATTTTAACACGTAGCCAGGGTAATGAAATTAAACGGTACCCACCGAAAAATACACAGGGTCTGAACCCTGACCAACATATTGAAATAAAGTCCAAGATTGGTCGGTTACGTACGTACTTATCCAAAATGAATTCATAACCATTTTAACACGTAGCCAGGGTAATGAACCAATGCATTGCCTGATATTAAATGTTAACTAACGTTTTAGTACATATGTATAAGCATTCAGTAATTTTAATGAAAAAAAAGTACATTTATCTTAGTAATAGTGACACCTGTTGTTTAGTGTGATGAACCCCCACGGTTGGGTACAGGAGCATAGAAGTTTTTAATTAAAATTGTTTTCCATAAGAAAAATGAAACCATCATACATGGCCTTATAAACAGCCTTTTACTTCATAGTGGGGTGGGTGGAGTAAAGCTGTGATTATTTTTATTACTTTCTGACCATCTAGTTTGCCATTTACCATGTCCATATAAACTAAAGCTCCAGCCAATATCAGATTTGACTACTTGTTTCAAGCTATGGCACTTGGAAATGAGTGTTGTGACATGTGGCAAATGTCCAACTGTCTTGGTTAATAAGATTGGCTATATTTCAACTAGAAACAGGTAAACCAGTATACCTGTATGTACGAAGCCAGTGATCGTTATTCAAGCCAAAGAAACTGCATCTATTTATATAAATACACATGGACAGAGAATATTTTCTTGGAGCACTAAATGTGACAATTGCCCTACTGTCTGTGATAAATATACCACACCAGCTACATAGTGCCCGACGAGGAGTTGGGTAGGTAGTGAAGAAAAACATTGACTGAAGCCTGGCAGAGGACTGAATTGTTGTCAACAGCAACAAACATACTGGGAAAGTCAAAGACAGTGAAAAAACAAACAAACAAAAAACACACAGGCATATAAATACTAACTTTCTAGGATCTTTATTGACTCCAAGTAATCCAGAGTAGAACGAGATGAATCAACGCTATACTCCGCCATCTTTATTTTAATATTAGATGCAACCATTATTCTGTAGGGGACAACGGGTCATAACTTGAGGGGAGTTAACACCCATGATTTTTAAAATGCCTTGATCAATAAGAGTCTAAGTTACAGGGAACATTATTTTCATTTTTCAGTGGACCAATAAATGCATTTGACAGGAAAATAGAAAAACTCTACCACAACAGCAATTAGAACAGCTTGCTGCATTATAAGTATCACTTCCCTGTCAAATTAGTGGTTCATGCTTATTTGAATCTGAACATAACAGGCCAATTCTATCACACCTTGCTAGGCTTGAACTTCCATCCAATCAGAGCATTCCAAATGAACATGATTCTCCACAAAACTAGAGGGCGCTCTGACCAAAAAATTGCCATGATCTAAATAAAAAGAACTGAATGTCCACAGTTATGTCTGTAGGTGTACCTTACCTGCATGCAAAATAAAGTCCAAGATTGGTCGGTTATGTACGTACTTATCCAGAGTGAATTCATAACCATTTTAACACGTAGCCAGGGTAATGAAATTAAACGGTACCCACCGAAAAATACACAGGGTCTGAACCCTGACCAACACATTGAAATAAAGTCCAAGATTGGTCGGTTATGTACGTACTTATCCAAAATGAATTCATACCCATTTTAACACGTAGCCAGGGTGGTGAAATTAAACGGTACCCACCGAAAAATACACAGGGTCAGAACCCTGACCAACATATTGAAATAAAGTCCAAGATTGGTCGGTTATGTACGTACTTATCCAGAGTGAATTCATAACCATTTTAACACGTAGCCAGGGTAATGAAATTAAACGGTACCCACCGAAAAATACACAGGGTCTGAACCCTGACCAACATATTGAAATAAAGTCCAAGATTGGTCGGTTACGTACGTACTTATCCAAAATGAATTCATAACCATTTTAACACGTAGCCAGGGTAATGAACCAATGCATTGCCTGATATTAAATGTTAACTAACGTTTTAGTACATATGTATAAGCATTCAGTAATTTTAATGAAAAAAAAGTACATTTATCTTAGTAATAGTGACACCTGTTGTTTAGTGTGATGAACCCCCACGGTTGGGTACAGGAGCATAGAAGTTTTTAATTAAAATTGTTTTCCATAAGAAAAATGAAACCATCATACATGGCCTTATAAACAGCCTTTTACTTCATAGTGGGGTGGGTGGAGTAAAGCTGTGATTATTTTTATTACTTTCTGACCATCTAGTTTGCCATTTACCATGTCCATATAAACTAAAGCTCCAGCCAATATCAGATTTGACTACTTGTTTCAAGCTATGGCACTTGGAAATGAGTGTTGTGACATGTGGCAAATGTCCAACTGTCTTGGTTAATAAGATTGGCTATATTTCAACTAGAAACAGGTAAACCAGTATACCTGTATGTACGAAGCCAGTGATCGTTATTCAAGCCAAAGAAACTGCATCTATTTATATAAATACACATGGACAGAGAATATTTTCTTGGAGCACTAAATGTGACAATTGCCCTACTGTCTGTGATAAATATACCACACCAGCTACATAGTGCCCGACGAGGAGTTGGGTAGGTAGTGAAGAAAAACATTGACTGAAGCCTGGCAGAGGACTGAATTGTTGTCAACAGCAACAAACATACTGGGAAAGTCAAAGACAGTGAAAAAACAAACAAACAAAAAACACACAGGCATATAAATACTAACTTTCTAGGATCTTTATTGACTCCAAGTAATCCAGAGTAGAACGAGATGAATCAACGCTATACTCCGCCATCTTTATTTTAATATTAGATGCAACCATTATTCTGTAGGGGACAACGGGTCATAACTTGAGGGGAGTTAACACCCATGATTTTTAAAATGCCTTGATCAATAAGAGTCTAAGTTACAGGGAACATTATTTTCATTTTTCAGTGGACCAATAAATGCATTTGACAGGAAAATAGAAAAACTCTACCACAACAGCAATTAGAACAGCTTGCTGCATTATAAGTATCACTTCCCTGTCAAATTAGTGGTTCATGCTTATTTGAATCTGAACATAACAGGCCAATTCTATCACACCTTGCTAGGCTTGAACTTCCATCCAATCAGAGCATTCCAAATGAACATGATTCTCCACAAAACTAGAGGGCGCTCTGACCAAAAAATTGCCATGATCTAAATAAAAAGAACTGAATGTCCACAGTTATGTCTGTAGGTGTACCTTACCTGCATGCAAAATAAAGTCCAAGATTGGTCGGTTATGTACGTACTTATCCAGAGTGAATTCATAACCATTTTAACACGTAGCCAGGGTAATGAAATTAAACGGTACCCACCGAAAAATACACAGGGTCAGAACCCTGACCAACACATTGAAATAAAGTCCAAGATTGGTCGGTTATGTACGTACTTATCCAAAATGAATTCATACCCATTTTAACACGTAGCCAGGGTGGTGAAATTAAACGGTACCCACCGAAAAATACACAGGGTCAGAACCCTGACCAACATATTGAAATAAAGTCCAAGATTGGTCGGTTATGTACGTACTTATCCAGAGTGAATTCATAACCATTTTAACACGTAGCCAGGGTAATGAAATTAAACGGTACCCACCGAAAAATACACAGGGTCTGAACCCTGACCAACATATTGAAATAAAGTCCAAGATTGGTCGGTTACGTACGTACTTATCCAAAATGAATTCATAACCATTTTAACACGTAGCCAGGGTAATGAACCAATGCATTGCCTGATATTAAATGTTAACTAACGTTTTAGTACATATGTATAAGCATTCAGTAATTTTAATGAAAAAAAAGTACATTTATCTTAGTAATAGTGACACCTGTTGTTTAGTGTGATGAACCCCCACGGTTGGGTACAGGAGCATAGAAGTTTTTAATTAAAATTGTTTTCCATAAGAAAAATGAAACCATCATACATGGCCTTATAAACAGCCTTTTACTTCATAGTGGGGTGGGTGGAGTAAAGCTGTGATTATTTTTATTACTTTCTGACCATCTAGTTTGCCATTTACCATGTCCATATAAACTAAAGCTCCAGCCAATATCAGATTTGACTACTTGTTTCAAGCTATGGCACTTGGAAATGAGTGTTGTGACATGTGGCAAATGTCCAACTGTCTTGGTTAATAAGATTGGCTATATTTCAACTAGAAACAGGTAAACCAGTATACCTGTATGTACGAAGCCAGTGATCGTTATTCAAGCCAAAGAAACTGCATCTATTTATATAAATACACATGGACAGAGAATATTTTCTTGGAGCACTAAATGTGACAATTGCCCTACTGTCTGTGATAAATATACCACACCAGCTACATAGTGCCCGACGAGGAGTTGGGTAGGTAGTGAAGAAAAACATTGACTGAAGCCTGGCAGAGGACTGAATTGTTGTCAACAGCAACAAACATACTGGGAAAGTCAAAGACAGTGAAAAAACAAACAAACAAAAAACACACAGGCATATAAATACTAACTTTCTAGGATCTTTATTGACTCCAAGTAATCCAGAGTAGAACGAGATGAATCAACGCTATACTCCGCCATCTTTATTTTAATATTAGATGCAACCATTATTCTGTAGGGGACAACGGGTCATAACTTGAGGGGAGTTAACACCCATGATTTTTAAAATGCCTTGATCAATAAGAGTCTAAGTTACAGGGAACATTATTTTCATTTTTCAGTGGACCAATAAATGCATTTGACAGGAAAATAGAAAAACTCTACCACAACAGCAATTAGAACAGCTTGCTGCATTATAAGTATCACTTCCCTGTCAAATTAGTGGTTCATGCTTATTTGAATCTGAACATAACAGGCCAATTCTATCACACCTTGCTAGGCTTGAACTTCCATCCAATCAGAGCATTCCAAATGAACATGATTCTCCACAAAACTAGAGGGCGCTCTGACCAAAAAATTGCCATGATCTAAATAAAAAGAACTGAATGTCCACAGTTATGTCTGTAGGTGTACCTTACCTGCATGCAAAATAAAGTCCAAGATTGGTCGGTTATGTACGTACTTATCCAGAGTGAATTCATAACCATTTTAACACGTAGCCAGGGTAATGAAATTAAACGGTACCCACCGAAAAATACACAGGGTCAGAACCCTGACCAACATATTGAAATAAAGTCCAAGATTGGTCGGTTATGTACGTACTTATCCAGAGTGACTTCAGACCCATTTTAACACGTAGCCAGGGTAATGAAATTAAACGGTACCCACCGAAAAATACACAGGGTCAGAACCCTGACCAACACATTGAATTAAAGTCCAAGATTGGTCGGTTACGTACGTACTTATCCAAAATGAATTCATAACCATTTTAACACGTAGCCAGGGTAATGAAATTAAACGGTACCCACCGAAAAATACACAGGGTCTGAACCCTGACCAACATATTGAAATAAAGTCCAAGATTGGTCGGTTACGTACGTACTTATCCAAAATGAATTCATAACCATTTTAACACGTAGCCAGGGTAATGAACCAATGCATTGCCTGATATTAAATGTTAACTAACGTTTTAGTACATATGTATAAGCATTCAGTAATTTTAATGAAAAAAAAGTACATTTATCTTAGTAATAGTGACACCTGTTGTTTAGTGTGATGAACCCCCACGGTTGGGTACAGGAGCATAGAAGTTTTTAATTAAAATTGTTTTCCATAAGAAAAATGAAACCATCATACATGGCCTTATAAACAGCCTTTTACTTCATAGTGGGGTGGGTGGAGTAAAGCTGTGATTATTTTTATTACTTTCTGACCATCTAGTTTGCCATTTACCATGTCCATATAAACTAAAGCTCCAGCCAATATCAGATTTGACTACTTGTTTCAAGCTATGGCACTTGGAAATGAGTGTTGTGACATGTGGCAAATGTCCAACTGTCTTGGTTAATAAGATTGGCTATATTTCAACTAGAAACAGGTAAACCAGTATACCTGTATGTACGAAGCCAGTGATCGTTATTCAAGCCAAAGAAACTGCATCTATTTATATAAATACACATGGACAGAGAATATTTTCTTGGAGCACTAAATGTGACAATTGCCCTACTGTCTGTGATAAATATACCACACCAGCTACATAGTGCCCGACGAGGAGTTGGGTAGGTAGTGAAGAAAAACATTGACTGAAGCCTGGCAGAGGACTGAATTGTTGTCAACAGCAACAAACATACTGGGAAAGTCAAAGACAGTGAAAAAACAAACAAACAAAAAACACACAGGCATATAAATACTAACTTTCTAGGATCTTTATTGACTCCAAGTAATCCAGAGTAGAACGAGATGAATCAACGCTATACTCCGCCATCTTTATTTTAATATTAGATGCAACCATTATTCTGTAGGGGACAACGGGTCATAACTTGAGGGGAGTTAACACCCATGATTTTTAAAATGCCTTGATCAATAAGAGTCTAAGTTACAGGGAACATTATTTTCATTTTTCAGTGGACCAATAAATGCATTTGACAGGAAAATAGAAAAACTCTACCACAACAGCAATTAGAACAGCTTGCTGCATTATAAGTATCACTTCCCTGTCAAATTAGTGGTTCATGCTTATTTGAATCTGAACATAACAGGCCAATTCTATCACACCTTGCTAGGCTTGAACTTCCATCCAATCAGAGCATTCCAAATGAACATGATTCTCCACAAAACTAGAGGGCGCTCTGACCAAAAAATTGCCATGATCTAAATAAAAAGAACTGAATGTCCACAGTTATGTCTGTAGGTGTACCTTACCTGCATGCAAAATAAAGTCCAAGATTGGTCGGTTATGTACGTACTTATCCAGAGTGAATTCATAACCATTTTAACACGTAGCCAGGGTAATGAAATTAAACGGTACCCACCGAAAAATACACAGGGTCAGAACCCTGACCAACACATTGAAATAAAGTCCAAGATTGGTCGGTTATGTACGTACTTATCCAAAATGAATTCATAACCATTTTAACACGTAGCCAGGGTAATGAAATTAAACGGTACCCACCGAAAAATACACAGGGTCTGAACCCTGACCAACATATTGAAATAAAGTCCAAGATTGGTCGGTTACGTACGTACTTATCCAAAATGAATTCATAACCATTTTAACACGTAGCCAGGGTAATGAACCAATGCATTGCCTGATATTAAATGTTAACTAAACGTTTTAGTACATATGTATAAGCATTCAGTAATTTTAATGAAAAAAAAGTACATTTATCTTAGTAATAGTGACACCTGTTGTTTAGTGTGATGAACCCCCACGGTTGGGTACAGGAGCATAGAAGTTTTTAATTAAAATTGTTTTCCCATAAGAAAAATGAAACCATCATACATGGCCTTATAAACAGCCTTTTACTTCATAGTGGGGTGGGTGGAGTAAAGCTGTGATTATTTTTATTACTTTCTGACCATCTAGTTTGCCATTTACCATGTCCATATAAACTAAAGCTCCAGCCAATATCAGATTTGACTACTTGTTTCAAGCTATGGCACTTGGAAATGAGTGTTGTGACATGTGGCAAATGTCCAACTGTCTTGGTTAATAAGATTGGCTATATTTCAACTAGAAACAGGTAAACCAGTATACCTGTATGTACGAAGCCAGTGATCGTTATTCAAGCCAAAGAAACTGCATCTATTTATATAAATACACATGGACAGAGAATATTTTCTTGGAGCACTAAATGTGACAATTGCCCTACTGTCTGTGATAAATATACCACACCAGCTACATAGTGCCCGACGAGGAGTTGGGTAGGTAGTGAAGAAAAACATTGACTGAAGCCTGGCAGAGGACTGAATTGTTGTCAACAGCAACAAACATACTGGGAAAGTCAAAGACAGTGAAAAAACAAACAAACAAAAAACACACAGGCATATAAATACTAACTTTCTAGGATCTTTATTGACTCCAAGTAATCCAGAGTAGAACGAGATGAATCAACGCTATACTCCGCCATCTTTATTTTAATATTAGATGCAACCATTATTCTGTAGGGGACAACGGGTCATAACTTGAGGGGAGTTAACACCCATGATTTTTAAAATGCCTTGATCAATAAGAGTCTAAGTTACAGGGAACATTATTTTCATTTTTCAGTGGACCAATAAATGCATTTGACAGGAAAATAGAAAAACTCTACCACAACAGCAATTAGAACAGCTTGCTGCATTATAAGTATCACTTCCCTGTCAAATTAGGTGGTTCATGCTTATTTGAATCTGAACATAACAGGCCAATTCTATCACACCTTGCTAGGCTTGAACTTCCATCCAATCAGAGCATTCCAAATGAACATGATTCTCCACAAAACTAGAGGGCGCTCTGACCAAAAAATTGCCATGATCTAAATAAAAAGAACTGAATGTCCACAGTTATGTCTGTAGGTGTACCTTACCTGCATGCAAAATAAAGTCCAAGATTGGTCGGTTATGTACGTACTTATCCAGAGTGAATTCATAACCATTTTAACACGTAGCCAGGGTAATGAAATTAAACGGTACCCACCGAAAAATACACAGGGTCTGAACCCTGACCAACATATTGAAATAAAGTCAAGATTGGTCGGTTACGTACGTACTTATCCAAAATGAATTCATAACCATTTTAACACGTAGCCAGGGTAATGAACCAATGCATTGCCTGATATTAAATGTTAACTAACGTTTTAGTACATATGTATAAGCATTCAGTAATTTTAATGAAAAAAAAGTACATTTATCTTAGTAATAGTGACACCTGTTGTTTAGTGTGATGAACCCCCACGGTTGGGTACAGGAGCATAGAAGTTTTTAATTAAAATTGTTTTCCATAAGAAAAATGAAACCATCAACATGGCCTTATAAACAGCCTTTTACTTCATAGTGGGGTGGGTGGAGTAAAGCTGTGATTATTTTTATTACTTTCTGACCATCTAGTTTGCCATTTACCATGTCCATATAAACTAAAGCTCCAGCCAATATCAGATTTGACTACTTGTTTCAAGCTATGGCACTTGGAAATGAGTGTTGTGACATGTGGCAAATGTCCAACTGTCTTGGTTAATAAGATTGGCTATATTTCAACTAGAAACAGGTAAACCAGTATACCTGTATGTACGAAGCCAGTGATCGTTATTCAAGCCAAAGAAACTGCATCTATTTATATAAATACACATGGACAGAGAATATTTTCTTGGAGCACTAAATGTGACAATTGCCCTACTGTCTGTGATAAATATACCACACCAGCTACATAGTGCCCGACGAGGAGTTGGGTAGGTAGTGAAGAAAAACATTGACTGAAGCCTGGCAGAGGACTGAATTGTTGTCAACAGCAACAAACATACTGGGAAAGTCAAAGACAGTGAAAAAACAAACAAACAAAAAACACACAGGCATATAAATACTAACTTTCTAGGATCTTTATTGACTCCAAGTAATCCAGAGTAGAACGAGATGAATCAACGCTATACTCCGCCATCTTTATTTTAATATTAGATGCAACCATTATTCTGTAGGGACAACGGGTCATAACTTGAGGGGAGTTAACACCCATGATTTTTAAAATGCCTTGATCAATAAGAGTCTAAGTTACAGGGAACATTATTTTCATTTTTCAGTGGACCAATAAATGCATTTGACAGGAAAATAGAAAAACTCTACCACAACAGCAATTAGAACAGCTTGCTGCATTATAAGTATCACTTCCCTGTCAAATTAGTGGTTCATGCTTATTTGAATCTGAACATAACAGGCCAATTCTATCACACCTTGCTAGGCTTGAACTTCCATCCAATCAGAGCATTCCAAATGAACATGATTCTCCACAAAACTAGAGGGCGCTCTGACCAAAAAATTGCCATGATCTAAATAAAAAGAACTGAATGTCCACAGTTATGTCTGTAGGTGTACCTTACCTGCATGCAAAATAAAGTCCAAGATTGGTCGGTTATGTACGTACTTATCCAGAGTGAATTCATAACCATTTTAACACGTAGCCAGGGTAATGAAATTAAACGGTACCCACCGAAAAATACACAGGGTCTGAACCCTGACCAACACATTGAAATAAAGTCCAAGATTGGTCGGTTATGTACGTACTTATCCAAAATGAATTCATACCCATTTTAACACGTAGCCAGGGTATGAAATTAAACGGTACCCACCGAAAAATACACAGGGTCAGAACCCTGACCAACATATTGAAATAAAGTCCAAGATTGGTCGGTTATGTACGTACTTATCCAAAATGAATTCATACCCATTTTAACACGTAGCCAGGGTGGTGAAATTAAACGGTACCCACCGAAAAATACAC
>NW_028188781.1:0-33775 GCF_978046115.1 Saccoglossus kowalevskii | reverse complement strand
CACTGGCTTCGTACATACAGGTATACTGGTTTACCTGTTTCTAGTTGAAATATAGCCAATCTTATTAACCAAGACAGTTGGACATTTGCCACATGTCACAACACTCATTTCCAAGTGCCATAGCTTGAAACAAGTAGTCAAATCTGATATTGGCTGGAGCTTTAGTTTATATGGACATGGTAAATGGCAAACTAGATGGTCAGAAAGTAATAAAAATAATCACAGCTTTACTCCACCCACCCCACTATGAAGTAAAAGGCTGTTTATAAGGCCATGTATGATGGTTTCATTTTTCTTATGGAAAACAATTTTAATTAAAAACTTCTATGCTCCTGTACCCAACCGTGGGGGTTCATCACACTAAACAACAGGTGTCACTATTACTAAGATAAATGTACTTTTTTTTCATTAAAATTACTGAATGCTTATACATATGTACTAAAACGTTAGTTAACATTTAATATCAGGCAATGCATTGGTTCATTACCCTGGCTACGTGTTAAAATGGTTATGAATTCACTCTGGATAAGTACGTACGTAACCGACCAATCTTGGACTTTATTTCAATATGTTGGTCAGGGTTCTGACCCTGTGTATTTTTCGGTGGGTACCGTTTAATTTCATTACCCTGGCTACGTGTTAAAATGGTTATGAATTCATTTTGGATAAGTACGTACATAACCGACCAATCTTGGACTTTATTTCAATGTGTTGGTCAGGGTTCTGACCCTGTGTATTTTTCGGTGGGTACCGTTTAATTTCATTACCCTGGCTACGTGTTAAAATGGTTATGAATTCATTTTGGATAAGTTACGTACGTAACCGACCAATCTTGGACTTTATTTCAATATGTTGGTCAGGGTTCTGACCCTGTGTATTTTTCGGTGGGTACCGTTTAATTTCATTACCCTGGCTACGTGTTAAAATGGTTATGAATTCATTTTGGATAAGTACGTACATAACCGACCAATCTTGGACTTTATTTCAATGTGTTGGTCAGGGTTCTGACCCTGTGTATTTTTCGGTGGGTACCGTTTAATTTCACCACCCTGGCTACGTGTTAAAATGGGTATGAATTCATTTTGGATAAGTACGTACATAACCGACCAATCTTGGACTTTATTTCAATGTGTTGGTCAGGGTTCTGACCCTGTGTATTTTTCGGTGGGTACCGTTTAATTTCACCACCCTGGCTACGTGTTAAAATGGGTATGAATTCATTTTGGATAAGTACGTACATAACCGACCAATCTTGGACTTTATTTTGCATGCAGGTAAGGTACACCTACAGACATAACTGTGGACATTCAGTTCTTTTTATTTAGATCATGGCAATTTTTTGGTCAGAGCGCCCTCTAGTTTTGTGGAGAATCATGTTCATTTGGAATGCTCTGATTGGATGGAAGTTCAAGCCTAGCAAGGTGTGATAGAATTGGCCTGTTATGTTCAGATTCAAATAAGCATGAACCACTAATTTGACAGGGAAGTGATACTTATAATGCAGCAAGCTGTTCTAATTGCTGTTGTGGTAGAGTTTTTCTATTTTCCTGTCAAATGCATTTATTGGTCCACTGAAAAATGAAAATAATGTTCCCTGTAACTTAGACTCTTATTGATCAAGGCATTTTAAAAATCATGGGTGTTAACTCCCCTCAAGTTATGACCCGTTGTCCCCTACAGAATAATGGTTGCATCTAATATTAAAATAAAGATGGCGGAGTATAGCGTTGATTCATCTCGTTCTACTCTGGATTACTTGGAGTCAATAAAGATCCTAGAAAGTTAGTATTTATATGCCTGTGTGTTTTTTGTTTGTTTGTTTTTTCACTGTCTTTGACTTTCCCAGTATGTTTGTTGCTGTTGACAACAATTCAGTCCTCTGCCAGGCTTCAGTCAATGTTTTTCTTCACTACCTACCCAACTCCTCGTCGGGCACTATGTAGCTGGTGTGGTATATTTATCACAGACAGTAGGGCAATTGTCACATTTAGTGCTCCAAGAAAATATTCTCTGTCCATGTGTATTTATATAAATAGATGCAGTTTCTTTGGCTTGAATAACGATCACTGGCTTCGTACATACAGGTATACTGGTTTACCTGTTTCTAGTTGAAATATAGCCAATCTTATTAACCAAGACAGTTGGACATTTGCCACATGTCACAACACTCATTTCCAAGTGCCATAGCTTGAAACAAGTAGTCAAATCTGATATTGGCTGGAGCTTTAGTTTATATGGACATGGTAAATGGCAAACTAGATGGTCAGAAAGTAATAAAAATAATCACAGCTTTACTCCACCCACCCCACTATGAAGTAAAAGGCTGTTTATAAGGCCATGTATGATGGTTTCATTTTTCTTATGGAAAACAATTTTAATTAAAAACTTCTATGCTCCTGTACCCAACCGTGGGGGTTCATCACACTAAACAACAGGTGTCACTATTACTAAGATAAATGTACTTTTTTTTCATTAAAATTACTGAATGCTTATACATATGTACTAAAACGTTAGTTAACATTTAATATCAGGCAATGCATTGGTTCATTACCCTGGCTACGTGTTAAAATGGTTATGAATTCACTCTGGATAAGTACGTACGTAACCGACCAATCTTGGACTTTATTTCAATATGTTGGTCAGGGTTCTGACCCTGTGTATTTTTCGGTGGGTACCGTTTAATTTCATTACCCTGGCTACGTGTTAAAATGGTTATGAATTCATTTTGGATAAGTACGTACATAACCGACCAATCTTGGACTTTATTTCAATGTGTTGGTCAGGGTTCTGACCCTGTGTATTTTTCGGTGGGTACCGTTTAATTTCATTACCCTGGCTACGTGTTAAAATGGTTATGAATTCATTTTGGATAAGTTACGTACGTAACCGACCAATCTTGGACTTTATTTCAATATGTTGGTCAGGGTTCTGACCCTGTGTATTTTTCGGTGGGTACCGTTTAATTTCATTACCCTGGCTACGTGTTAAAATGGTTATGAATTCATTTTGGATAAGTACGTACATAACCGACCAATCTTGGACTTTATTTCAATGTGTTGGTCAGGGTTCTGACCCTGTGTATTTTTCGGTGGGTACCGTTTAATTTCACCACCCTGGCTACGTGTTAAAATGGGTATGAATTCATTTTGGATAAGTACGTACATAACCGACCAATCTTGGACTTTATTTCAATGTGTTGGTCAGGGTTCTGACCCTGTGTATTTTTCGGTGGGTACCGTTTAATTTCACCACCCTGGCTACGTGTTAAAATGGGTATGAATTCATTTTGGATAAGTACGTACATAACCGACCAATCTTGGACTTTATTTCAATGTGTTGGTCAGGGTTCTGACCCTGTGTATTTTTCGGTGGGTACCGTTTAATTTCACCACCCTGGCTACGTGTTAAAATGGGTATGAATTCATTTTGGATAAGTACGTACATAACCGACCAATCTTGGACTTTATTTCAATGTGTTGGTCAGGGTTCTGACCCTGTGTATTTTTCGGTGGGTACCGTTTAATTTCACCACCCTGGCTACGTGTTAAAATGGGTATGAATTCATTTTGGATAAGTACGTACATAACCGACCAATCTTGGACTTTATTTCAATGTGTTGGTCAGGGTTCTGACCCTGTGTATTTTTCGGTGGGTACTGTTTAATTTCACCACCCTGGCTACGTGTTAAAATGGGTATGAATTCATTTTGGATAAGTACGTACATAACCGACCAATCTTGGACTTTATTTTGCATGCAGGTAAGGTACACCTACAGACATAACTGTGGACATTCAGTTCTTTTTATTTAGATCATGGCAATTTTTTGGTCAGAGCGCCCTCTAGTTTTGTGGAGAATCATGTTCATTTGGAATGCTCTGATTGGATGGAAGTTCAAGCCTAGCAAGGTGTGATAGAATTGGCCTGTTATGTTCAGATTCAAATAAGCATGAACCACTAATTTGACAGGGAAGTGATACTTATAATGCAGCAAGCTGTTCTAATTGCTGTTGTGGTAGAGTTTTTCTATTTTCCTGTCAAATGCATTTATTGGTCCACTGAAAAATGAAAATAATGTTCCCTGTAACTTAGACTCTTATTGATCAAGGCATTTTAAAAATCATGGGTGTTAACTCCCCTCAAGTTATGACCCGTTGTCCCCTACAGAATAATGGTTGCATCTAATATTAAAATAAAGATGGCGGAGTATAGCGTTGATTCATCTCGTTCTACTCTGGATTACTTGGAGTCAATAAAGATCCTAGAAAGTTAGTATTTATATGCCTGTGTGTTTTTTGTTTGTTTGTTTTTTCACTGTCTTTGACTTTCCCAGTATGTTTGTTGCTGTTGACAACAATTCAGTCCTCTGCCAGGCTTCAGTCAATGTTTTTCTTCACTACCTACCCAACTCCTCGTCGGGCACTATGTAGCTGGTGTGGTATATTTATCACAGACAGTAGGGCAATTGTCACATTTAGTGCTCCAAGAAAATATTCTCTGTCCATGTGTATTTATATAAATAGATGCAGTTTCTTTGGCTTGAATAACGATCACTGGCTTCGTACATACAGGTATACTGGTTTACCTGTTTCTAGTTGAAATATAGCCAATCTTATTAACCAAGACAGTTGGACATTTGCCACATGTCACAACACTCATTTCCAAGTGCCATAGCTTGAAACAAGTAGTCAAATCTGATATTGGCTGGAGCTTTAGTTTATATGGACATGGTAAATGGCAAACTAGATGGTCAGAAAGTAATAAAAATAATCACAGCTTTACTCCACCCACCCCACTATGAAGTAAAAGGCTGTTTATAAGGCCATGTATGATGGTTTCATTTTTCTTATGGAAAACAATTTTAATTAAAAACTTCTATGCTCCTGTACCCAACCGTGGGGGTTCATCACACTAAACAACAGGTGTCACTATTACTAAGATAAATGTACTTTTTTTTCATTAAAATTACTGAATGCTTATACATATGTACTAAAACGTTAGTTAACATTTAATATCAGGCAATGCATTGGTTCATTACCCTGGCTACGTGTTAAAATGGTTATGAATTCACTCTGGATAAGTACGTACGTAACCGACCAATCTTGGACTTTATTTCAATATGTTGGTCAGGGTTCTGACCCTGTGTATTTTTCGGTGGGTACCGTTTAATTTCATTACCCTGGCTACGTGTTAAAATGGTTATGAATTCATTTTGGATAAGTACGTACATAACCGACCAATCTTGGACTTTATTTCAATGTGTTGGTCAGGGTTCTGACCCTGTGTATTTTTCGGTGGGTACCGTTTAATTTCATTACCCTGGCTACGTGTTAAAATGGTTATGAATTCATTTTGGATAAGTTACGTACGTAACCGACCAATCTTGGACTTTATTTCAATATGTTGGTCAGGGTTCTGACCCTGTGTATTTTTCGGTGGGTACCGTTTAATTTCATTACCCTGGCTACGTGTTAAAATGGTTATGAATTCATTTTGGATAAGTACGTACATAACCGACCAATCTTGGACTTTATTTCAATGTGTTGGTCAGGGTTCTGACCCTGTGTATTTTTCGGTGGGTACCGTTTAATTTCACCACCCTGGCTACGTGTTAAAATGGGTATGAATTCATTTTGGATAAGTACGTACATAACCGACCAATCTTGGACTTTATTTCAATGTGTTGGTCAGGGTTCTGACCCTGTGTATTTTTCGGTGGGTACCGTTTAATTTCACCACCCTGGCTACGTGTTAAAATGGGTATGAATTCATTTTGGATAAGTACGTACATAACCGACCAATCTTGGACTTTATTTTGCATGCAGGTAAGGTACACCTACAGACATAACTGTGGACATTCAGTTCTTTTTATTTAGATCATGGCAATTTTTTGGTCAGAGCGCCCTCTAGTTTTGTGGAGAATCATGTTCATTTGGAATGCTCTGATTGGATGGAAGTTCAAGCCTAGCAAGGTGTGATAGAATTGGCCTGTTATGTTCAGATTCAAATAAGCATGAACCACTAATTTGACAGGGAAGTGATACTTATAATGCAGCAAGCTGTTCTAATTGCTGTTGTGGTAGAGTTTTTCTATTTTCCTGTCAAATGCATTTATTGGTCCACTGAAAAATGAAAATAATGTTCCCTGTAACTTAGACTCTTATTGATCAAGGCATTTTAAAAATCATGGGTGTTAACTCCCCTCAAGTTATGACCCGTTGTCCCCTACAGAATAATGGTTGCATCTAATATTAAAATAAAGATGGCGGAGTATAGCGTTGATTCATCTCGTTCTACTCTGGATTACTTGGAGTCAATAAAGATCCTAGAAAGTTAGTATTTATATGCCTGTGTGTTTTTTGTTTGTTTGTTTTTTCACTGTCTTTGACTTTCCCAGTATGTTTGTTGCTGTTGACAACAATTCAGTCCTCTGCCAGGCTTCAGTCAATGTTTTTCTTCACTACCTACCCAACTCCTCGTCGGGCACTATGTAGCTGGTGTGGTATATTTATCACAGACAGTAGGGCAATTGTCACATTTAGTGCTCCAAGAAAATATTCTCTGTCCATGTGTATTTATATAAATAGATGCAGTTTCTTTGGCTTGAATAACGATCACTGGCTTCGTACATACAGGTATACTGGTTTACCTGTTTCTAGTTGAAATATAGCCAATCTTATTAACCAAGACAGTTGGACATTTGCCACATGTCACAACACTCATTTCCAAGTGCCATAGCTTGAAACAAGTAGTCAAATCTGATATTGGCTGGAGCTTTAGTTTATATGGACATGGTAAATGGCAAACTAGATGGTCAGAAAGTAATAAAAATAATCACAGCTTTACTCCACCCACCCCACTATGAAGTAAAAGGCTGTTTATAAGGCCATGTATGATGGTTTCATTTTTCTTATGGAAAACAATTTTAATTAAAAACTTCTATGCTCCTGTACCCAACCGTGGGGGTTCATCACACTAAACAACAGGTGTCACTATTACTAAGATAAATGTACTTTTTTTTCATTAAAATTACTGAATGCTTATACATATGTACTAAAACGTTAGTTAACATTTAATATCAGGCAATGCATTGGTTCATTACCCTGGCTACGTGTTAAAATGGTTATGAATTCACTCTGGATAAGTACGTACGTAACCGACCAATCTTGGACTTTATTTCAATATGTTGGTCAGGGTTCTGACCCTGTGTATTTTTCGGTGGGTACCGTTTAATTTCATTACCCTGGCTACGTGTTAAAATGGTTATGAATTCATTTTGGATAAGTACGTACATAACCGACCAATCTTGGACTTTATTTCAATGTGTTGGTCAGGGTTCTGACCCTGTGTATTTTTCGGTGGGTACCGTTTAATTTCATTACCCTGGCTACGTGTTAAAATGGTTATGAATTCATTTTGGATAAGTTACGTACGTAACCGACCAATCTTGGACTTTATTTCAATATGTTGGTCAGGGTTCTGACCCTGTGTATTTTTCGGTGGGTACCGTTTAATTTCATTACCCTGGCTACGTGTTAAAATGGTTATGAATTCATTTTGGATAAGTACGTACATAACCGACCAATCTTGGACTTTATTTCAATGTGTTGGTCAGGGTTCTGACCCTGTGTATTTTTCGGTGGGTACCGTTTAATTTCACCACCCTGGCTACGTGTTAAAATGGGTATGAATTCATTTTGGATAAGTACGTACATAACCGACCAATCTTGGACTTTATTTCAATGTGTTGGTCAGGGTTCTGACCCTGTGTATTTTTCGGTGGGTACCGTTTAATTTCACCACCCTGGCTACGTGTTAAAATGGGTATGAATTCATTTTGGATAAGTACGTACATAACCGACCAATCTTGGACTTTATTTCAATGTGTTGGTCAGGGTTCTGACCCTGTGTATTTTTCGGTGGGTACCGTTTAATTTCACCACCCTGGCTACGTGTTAAAATGGGTATGAATTCATTTTGGATAAGTACGTACATAACCGACCAATCTTGGACTTTATTTCAATGTGTTGGTCAGGGTTCTGACCCTGTGTATTTTTCGGTGGGTACCGTTTAATTTCACCACCCTGGCTACGTGTTAAAATGGGTATGAATTCATTTTGGATAAGTACGTACATAACCGACCAATCTTGGACTTTATTTCAATGTGTTGGTCAGGGTTCTGACCCTGTGTATTTTTCGGTGGGTACTGTTTAATTTCACCACCCTGGCTACGTGTTAAAATGGGTATGAATTCATTTTGGATAAGTACGTACATAACCGACCAATCTTGGACTTTATTTTGCATGCAGGTAAGGTACACCTACAGACATAACTGTGGACATTCAGTTCTTTTTATTTAGATCATGGCAATTTTTTGGTCAGAGCGCCCTCTAGTTTTGTGGAGAATCATGTTCATTTGGAATGCTCTGATTGGATGGAAGTTCAAGCCTAGCAAGGTGTGATAGAATTGGCCTGTTATGTTCAGATTCAAATAAGCATGAACCACTAATTTGACAGGGAAGTGATACTTATAATGCAGCAAGCTGTTCTAATTGCTGTTGTGGTAGAGTTTTTCTATTTTCCTGTCAAATGCATTTATTGGTCCACTGAAAAATGAAAATAATGTTCCCTGTAACTTAGACTCTTATTGATCAAGGCATTTTAAAAATCATGGGTGTTAACTCCCCTCAAGTTATGACCCGTTGTCCCCTACAGAATAATGGTTGCATCTAATATTAAAATAAAGATGGCGGAGTATAGCGTTGATTCATCTCGTTCTACTCTGGATTACTTGGAGTCAATAAAGATCCTAGAAAGTTAGTATTTATATGCCTGTGTGTTTTTTGTTTGTTTGTTTTTTCACTGTCTTTGACTTTCCCAGTATGTTTGTTGCTGTTGACAACAATTCAGTCCTCTGCCAGGCTTCAGTCAATGTTTTTCTTCACTACCTACCCAACTCCTCGTCGGGCACTATGTAGCTGGTGTGGTATATTTATCACAGACAGTAGGGCAATTGTCACATTTAGTGCTCCAAGAAAATATTCTCTGTCCATGTGTATTTATATAAATAGATGCAGTTTCTTTGGCTTGAATAACGATCACTGGCTTCGTACATACAGGTATACTGGTTTACCTGTTTCTAGTTGAAATATAGCCAATCTTATTAACCAAGACAGTTGGACATTTGCCACATGTCACAACACTCATTTCCAAGTGCCATAGCTTGAAACAAGTAGTCAAATCTGATATTGGCTGGAGCTTTAGTTTATATGGACATGGTAAATGGCAAACTAGATGGTCAGAAAGTAATAAAAATAATCACAGCTTTACTCCACCCACCCCACTATGAAGTAAAAGGCTGTTTATAAGGCCATGTATGATGGTTTCATTTTTCTTATGGAAAACAATTTTAATTAAAAACTTCTATGCTCCTGTACCCAACCGTGGGGGTTCATCACACTAAACAACAGGTGTCACTATTACTAAGATAAATGTACTTTTTTTTCATTAAAATTACTGAATGCTTATACATATGTACTAAAACGTTAGTTAACATTTAATATCAGGCAATGCATTGGTTCATTACCCTGGCTACGTGTTAAAATGGTTATGAATTCACTCTGGATAAGTACGTACGTAACCGACCAATCTTGGACTTTATTTCAATATGTTGGTCAGGGTTCTGACCCTGTGTATTTTTCGGTGGGTACCGTTTAATTTCATTACCCTGGCTACGTGTTAAAATGGTTATGAATTCATTTTGGATAAGTACGTACATAACCGACCAATCTTGGACTTTATTTCAATGTGTTGGTCAGGGTTCTGACCCTGTGTATTTTTCGGTGGGTACCGTTTAATTTCATTACCCTGGCTACGTGTTAAAATGGTTATGAATTCATTTTGGATAAGTTACGTACGTAACCGACCAATCTTGGACTTTATTTCAATATGTTGGTCAGGGTTCTGACCCTGTGTATTTTTCGGTGGGTACCGTTTAATTTCATTACCCTGGCTACGTGTTAAAATGGTTATGAATTCATTTTGGATAAGTACGTACATAACCGACCAATCTTGGACTTTATTTCAATGTGTTGGTCAGGGTTCTGACCCTGTGTATTTTTCGGTGGGTACCGTTTAATTTCACCACCCTGGCTACGTGTTAAAATGGGTATGAATTCATTTTGGATAAGTACGTACATAACCGACCAATCTTGGACTTTATTTCAATGTGTTGGTCAGGGTTCTGACCCTGTGTATTTTTCGGTGGGTACCGTTTAATTTCACCACCCTGGCTACGTGTTAAAATGGGTATGAATTCATTTTGGATAAGTACGTACATAACCGACCAATCTTGGACTTTATTTTGCATGCAGGTAAGGTACACCTACAGACATAACTGTGGACATTCAGTTCTTTTTATTTAGATCATGGCAATTTTTTGGTCAGAGCGCCCTCTAGTTTTGTGGAGAATCATGTTCATTTGGAATGCTCTGATTGGATGGAAGTTCAAGCCTAGCAAGGTGTGATAGAATTGGCCTGTTATGTTCAGATTCAAATAAGCATGAACCACTAATTTGACAGGGAAGTGATACTTATAATGCAGCAAGCTGTTCTAATTGCTGTTGTGGTAGAGTTTTTCTATTTTCCTGTCAAATGCATTTATTGGTCCACTGAAAAATGAAAATAATGTTCCCTGTAACTTAGACTCTTATTGATCAAGGCATTTTAAAAATCATGGGTGTTAACTCCCCTCAAGTTATGACCCGTTGTCCCCTACAGAATAATGGTTGCATCTAATATTAAAATAAAGATGGCGGAGTATAGCGTTGATTCATCTCGTTCTACTCTGGATTACTTGGAGTCAATAAAGATCCTAGAAAGTTAGTATTTATATGCCTGTGTGTTTTTTGTTTGTTTGTTTTTTCACTGTCTTTGACTTTCCCAGTATGTTTGTTGCTGTTGACAACAATTCAGTCCTCTGCCAGGCTTCAGTCAATGTTTTTCTTCACTACCTACCCAACTCCTCGTCGGGCACTATGTAGCTGGTGTGGTATATTTATCACAGACAGTAGGGCAATTGTCACATTTAGTGCTCCAAGAAAATATTCTCTGTCCATGTGTATTTATATAAATAGATGCAGTTTCTTTGGCTTGAATAACGATCACTGGCTTCGTACATACAGGTATACTGGTTTACCTGTTTCTAGTTGAAATATAGCCAATCTTATTAACCAAGACAGTTGGACATTTGCCACATGTCACAACACTCATTTCCAAGTGCCATAGCTTGAAACAAGTAGTCAAATCTGATATTGGCTGGAGCTTTAGTTTATATGGACATGGTAAATGGCAAACTAGATGGTCAGAAAGTAATAAAAATAATCACAGCTTTACTCCACCCACCCCACTATGAAGTAAAAGGCTGTTTATAAGGCCATGTATGATGGTTTCATTTTTCTTATGGAAAACAATTTTAATTAAAAACTTCTATGCTCCTGTACCCAACCGTGGGGGTTCATCACACTAAACAACAGGTGTCACTATTACTAAGATAAATGTACTTTTTTTTCATTAAAATTACTGAATGCTTATACATATGTACTAAAACGTTAGTTAACATTTAATATCAGGCAATGCATTGGTTCATTACCCTGGCTACGTGTTAAAATGGTTATGAATTCACTCTGGATAAGTACGTACGTAACCGACCAATCTTGGACTTTATTTCAATATGTTGGTCAGGGTTCTGACCCTGTGTATTTTTCGGTGGGTACCGTTTAATTTCATTACCCTGGCTACGTGTTAAAATGGTTATGAATTCATTTTGGATAAGTACGTACATAACCGACCAATCTTGGACTTTATTTCAATGTGTTGGTCAGGGTTCTGACCCTGTGTATTTTTCGGTGGGTACCGTTTAATTTCATTACCCTGGCTACGTGTTAAAATGGTTATGAATTCATTTTGGATAAGTTACGTACGTAACCGACCAATCTTGGACTTTATTTCAATATGTTGGTCAGGGTTCTGACCCTGTGTATTTTTCGGTGGGTACCGTTTAATTTCATTACCCTGGCTACGTGTTAAAATGGTTATGAATTCATTTTGGATAAGTACGTACATAACCGACCAATCTTGGACTTTATTTCAATGTGTTGGTCAGGGTTCTGACCCTGTGTATTTTTCGGTGGGTACCGTTTAATTTCACCACCCTGGCTACGTGTTAAAATGGGTATGAATTCATTTTGGATAAGTACGTACATAACCGACCAATCTTGGACTTTATTTTGCATGCAGGTAAGGTACACCTACAGACATAACTGTGGACATAATGCTTATACATATGTACTAAAACGTTAGTTAACATTTAATATCAGGCAATGCATTGGTTCATTACCCTGGCTACGTGTTAAAATGGTTATGAATTCACTCTGGATAAGTACGTACGTAACCGACCAATCTTGGACTTTATTTCAATATGTTGGTCAGGGTTCTGACCCTGTGTATTTTTCGGTGGGTACCGTTTAATTTCATTACCCTGGCTACGTGTTAAAATGGTTATGAATTCACTCTGGATAAGTACGTACATAACCGACCAATCTTGGACTTTATTTCAATATGTTGGTCAGGGTTCAGACCCTGTGTATTTTTCGGTGGGTACCGTTTAATTTCATTACCCTGGCTACGTGTTAAAATGGTTATGAATTCATTTTGGATAAGTTACGTACGTAACCGACCAATCTTGGACTTTATTTCAATATGTTGGTCAGGGTTCTGACCCTGTGTATTTTTCGGTGGGTACCGTTTAATTTCATTACCCTGGCTACGTGTTAAAATGGTTATGAATTCACTCTGGATAAGTACGTACATAACCGACCAATCTTGGACTTTATTTCAATATGTTGGTCAGGGTTCAGACCCTGTGTATTTTTCGGTGGGTACCGTTTAATTTCATTACCCTGGCTACGTGTTAAAATGGTTATGAATTCATTTTGGATAAGTTACGTACGTAACCGACCAATCTTGGACTTTATTTCAATATGTTGGTCAGGGTTCTGACCCTGTGTATTTTTCGGTGGGTACCGTTTAATTTCACCACCCTGGCTACGTGTTAAAATGGGTATGAATTCATTTTGGATAAGTACGTACATAACCGACCAATCTTGGACTTTATTTCAATGTGTTGGTCAGGGTTCTGACCCTGTGTATTTTTCGGTGGGTACCGTTTAATTTCACCACCCTGGCTACGTGTTAAAATGGGTATGAATTCATTTTGGATAAGTACGTACATAACCGACCAATCTTGGACTTTATTTTGCATGCAGGTAAGGTACACCTACAGACATAACTGTGGACATTCAGTTCTTTTTATTTAGATCATGGCAATTTTTTGGTCAGAGCGCCCTCTAGTTTTGTGGAGAATCATGTTCATTTGGAATGCTCTGATTGGATGGAAGTTCAAGCCTAGCAAGGTGTGATAGAATTGGCCTGTTATGTTCAGATTCAAATAAGCATGAACCACTAATTTGACAGGGAAGTGATACTTATAATGCAGCAAGCTGTTCTAATTGCTGTTGTGGTAGAGTTTTTCTATTTTCCTGTCAAATGCATTTATTGGTCCACTGAAAAATGAAAATAATGTTCCCTGTAACTTAGACTCTTATTGATCAAGGCATTTTAAAAATCATGGGTGTTAACTCCCCTCAAGTTATGACCCGTTGTCCCCTACAGAATAATGGTTGCATCTAATATTAAAATAAAGATGGCGGAGTATAGCGTTGATTCATCTCGTTCTACTCTGGATTACTTGGAGTCAATAAAGATCCTAGAAAGTTAGTATTTATATGCCTGTGTGTTTTTTGTTTGTTTGTTTTTTCACTGTCTTTGACTTTCCCAGTATGTTTGTTGCTGTTGACAACAATTCAGTCCTCTGCCAGGCTTCAGTCAATGTTTTTCTTCACTACCTACCCAACTCCTCGTCGGGCACTATGTAGCTGGTGTGGTATATTTATCACAGACAGTAGGGCAATTGTCACATTTAGTGCTCCAAGAAAATATTCTCTGTCCATGTGTATTTATATAAATAGATGCAGTTTCTTTGGCTTGAATAACGATCACTGGCTTCGTACATACAGGTATACTGGTTTACCTGTTTCTAGTTGAAATATAGCCAATCTTATTAACCAAGACAGTTGGACATTTGCCACATGTCACAACACTCATTTCCAAGTGCCATAGCTTGAAACAAGTAGTCAAATCTGATATTGGCTGGAGCTTTAGTTTATATGGACATGGTAAATGGCAAACTAGATGGTCAGAAAGTAATAAAAATAATCACAGCTTTACTCCACCCACCCCACTATGAAGTAAAAGGCTGTTTATAAGGCCATGTATGATGGTTTCATTTTTCTTATGGAAAACAATTTTAATTAAAAACTTCTATGCTCCTGTACCCAACCGTGGGGGTTCATCACACTAAACAACAGGTGTCACTATTACTAAGATAAATGTACTTTTTTTTCATTAAAATTACTGAATGCTTATACATATGTACTAAAACGTTAGTTAACATTTAATATCAGGCAATGCATTGGTTCATTACCCTGGCTACGTGTTAAAATGGTTATGAATTCACTCTGGATAAGTACGTACGTAACCGACCAATCTTGGACTTTATTTCAATATGTTGGTCAGGGTTCTGACCCTGTGTATTTTTCGGTGGGTACCGTTTAATTTCATTACCCTGGCTACGTGTTAAAATGGTTATGAATTCATTTTGGATAAGTACGTACATAACCGACCAATCTTGGACTTTATTTCAATGTGTTGGTCAGGGTTCTGACCCTGTGTATTTTTCGGTGGGTACCGTTTAATTTCATTACCCTGGCTACGTGTTAAAATGGTTATGAATTCATTTTGGATAAGTTACGTACGTAACCGACCAATCTTGGACTTTATTTCAATATGTTGGTCAGGGTTCTGACCCTGTGTATTTTTCGGTGGGTACCGTTTAATTTCATTACCCTGGCTACGTGTTAAAATGGTTATGAATTCATTTTGGATAAGTACGTACATAACCGACCAATCTTGGACTTTATTTCAATGTGTTGGTCAGGGTTCTGACCCTGTGTATTTTTCGGTGGGTACCGTTTAATTTCACCACCCTGGCTACGTGTTAAAATGGGTATGAATTCATTTTGGATAAGTACGTACATAACCGACCAATCTTGGACTTTATTTTGCATGCAGGTAAGGTACACCTACAGACATAACTGTGGACATAATGCTTATACATATGTACTAAAACGTTAGTTAACATTTAATATCAGGCAATGCATTGGTTCATTACCCTGGCTACGTGTTAAAATGGTTATGAATTCACTCTGGATAAGTACGTACGTAACCGACCAATCTTGGACTTTATTTCAATATGTTGGTCAGGGTTCTGACCCTGTGTATTTTTCGGTGGGTACCGTTTAATTTCATTACCCTGGCTACGTGTTAAAATGGTTATGAATTCACTCTGGATAAGTACGTACATAACCGACCAATCTTGGACTTTATTTCAATATGTTGGTCAGGGTTCAGACCCTGTGTATTTTTCGGTGGGTACCGTTTAATTTCATTACCCTGGCTACGTGTTAAAATGGTTATGAATTCATTTTGGATAAGTTACGTACGTAACCGACCAATCTTGGACTTTATTTCAATATGTTGGTCAGGGTTCTGACCCTGTGTATTTTTCGGTGGGTACCGTTTAATTTCATTACCCTGGCTACGTGTTAAAATGGTTATGAATTCACTCTGGATAAGTACGTACATAACCGACCAATCTTGGACTTTATTTCAATATGTTGGTCAGGGTTCAGACCCTGTGTATTTTTCGGTGGGTACCGTTTAATTTCATTACCCTGGCTACGTGTTAAAATGGTTATGAATTCATTTTGGATAAGTTACGTACGTAACCGACCAATCTTGGACTTTATTTCAATATGTTGGTCAGGGTTCTGACCCTGTGTATTTTTCGGTGGGTACCGTTTAATTTCACCACCCTGGCTACGTGTTAAAATGGGTATGAATTCATTTTGGATAAGTACGTACATAACCGACCAATCTTGGACTTTATTTCAATGTGTTGGTCAGGGTTCTGACCCTGTGTATTTTTCGGTGGGTACCGTTTAATTTCACCACCCTGGCTACGTGTTAAAATGGGTATGAATTCATTTTGGATAAGTACGTACATAACCGACCAATCTTGGACTTTATTTTGCATGCAGGTAAGGTACACCTACAGACATAACTGTGGACATTCAGTTCTTTTTATTTAGATCATGGCAATTTTTTGGTCAGAGCGCCCTCTAGTTTTGTGGAGAATCATGTTCATTTGGAATGCTCTGATTGGATGGAAGTTCAAGCCTAGCAAGGTGTGATAGAATTGGCCTGTTATGTTCAGATTCAAATAAGCATGAACCACTAATTTGACAGGGAAGTGATACTTATAATGCAGCAAGCTGTTCTAATTGCTGTTGTGGTAGAGTTTTTCTATTTTCCTGTCAAATGCATTTATTGGTCCACTGAAAAATGAAAATAATGTTCCCTGTAACTTAGACTCTTATTGATCAAGGCATTTTAAAAATCATGGGTGTTAACTCCCCTCAAGTTATGACCCGTTGTCCCCTACAGAATAATGGTTGCATCTAATATTAAAATAAAGATGGCGGAGTATAGCGTTGATTCATCTCGTTCTACTCTGGATTACTTGGAGTCAATAAAGATCCTAGAAAGTTAGTATTTATATGCCTGTGTGTTTTTTGTTTGTTTGTTTTTTCACTGTCTTTGACTTTCCCAGTATGTTTGTTGCTGTTGACAACAATTCAGTCCTCTGCCAGGCTTCAGTCAATGTTTTTCTTCACTACCTACCCAACTCCTCGTCGGGCACTATGTAGCTGGTGTGGTATATTTATCACAGACAGTAGGGCAATTGTCACATTTAGTGCTCCAAGAAAATATTCTCTGTCCATGTGTATTTATATAAATAGATGCAGTTTCTTTGGCTTGAATAACGATCACTGGCTTCGTACATACAGGTATACTGGTTTACCTGTTTCTAGTTGAAATATAGCCAATCTTATTAACCAAGACAGTTGGACATTTGCCACATGTCACAACACTCATTTCCAAGTGCCATAGCTTGAAACAAGTAGTCAAATCTGATATTGGCTGGAGCTTTAGTTTATATGGACATGGTAAATGGCAAACTAGATGGTCAGAAAGTAATAAAAATAATCACAGCTTTACTCCACCCACCCCACTATGAAGTAAAAGGCTGTTTATAAGGCCATGTATGATGGTTTCATTTTTCTTATGGAAAACAATTTTAATTAAAAACTTCTATGCTCCTGTACCCAACCGTGGGGGTTCATCACACTAAACAACAGGTGTCACTATTACTAAGATAAATGTACTTTTTTTTCATTAAAATTACTGAATGCTTATACATATGTACTAAAACGTTAGTTAACATTTAATATCAGGCAATGCATTGGTTCATTACCCTGGCTACGTGTTAAAATGGTTATGAATTCACTCTGGATAAGTACGTACGTAACCGACCAATCTTGGACTTTATTTCAATATGTTGGTCAGGGTTCTGACCCTGTGTATTTTTCGGTGGGTACCGTTTAATTTCATTACCCTGGCTACGTGTTAAAATGGTTATGAATTCATTTTGGATAAGTACGTACATAACCGACCAATCTTGGACTTTATTTCAATGTGTTGGTCAGGGTTCTGACCCTGTGTATTTTTCGGTGGGTACCGTTTAATTTCATTACCCTGGCTACGTGTTAAAATGGTTATGAATTCATTTTGGATAAGTTACGTACGTAACCGACCAATCTTGGACTTTATTTCAATATGTTGGTCAGGGTTCTGACCCTGTGTATTTTTCGGTGGGTACCGTTTAATTTCATTACCCTGGCTACGTGTTAAAATGGTTATGAATTCATTTTGGATAAGTACGTACATAACCGACCAATCTTGGACTTTATTTCAATGTGTTGGTCAGGGTTCTGACCCTGTGTATTTTTCGGTGGGTACCGTTTAATTTCACCACCCTGGCTACGTGTTAAAATGGGTATGAATTCATTTTGGATAAGTACGTACATAACCGACCAATCTTGGACTTTATTTCAATGTGTTGGTCAGGGTTCTGACCCTGTGTATTTTTCGGTGGGTACCGTTTAATTTCACCACCCTGGCTACGTGTTAAAATGGGTATGAATTCATTTTGGATAAGTACGTACATAACCGACCAATCTTGGACTTTATTTCAATGTGTTGGTCAGGGTTCTGACCCTGTGTATTTTTCGGTGGGTACCGTTTAATTTCACCACCCTGGCTACGTGTTAAAATGGGTATGAATTCATTTTGGATAAGTACGTACATAACCGACCAATCTTGGACTTTATTTCAATGTGTTGGTCAGGGTTCTGACCCTGTGTATTTTTCGGTGGGTACCGTTTAATTTCACCACCCTGGCTACGTGTTAAAATGGGTATGAATTCATTTTGGATAAGTACGTACATAACCGACCAATCTTGGACTTTATTTCAATGTGTTGGTCAGGGTTCTGACCCTGTGTATTTTTCGGTGGGTACCGTTTAATTTCACCACCCTGGCTACGTGTTAAAATGGGTATGAATTCATTTTGGATAAGTACGTACATAACCGACCAATCTTGGACTTTATTTTGCATGCAGGTAAGGTACACCTACAGACATAACTGTGGACATTCAGTTCTTTTTATTTAGATCATGGCAATTTTTTGGTCAGAGCGCCCTCTAGTTTTGTGGAGAATCATGTTCATTTGGAATGCTCTGATTGGATGGAAGTTCAAGCCTAGCAAGGTGTGATAGAATTGGCCTGTTATGTTCAGATTCAAATAAGCATGAACCACTAATTTGACAGGGAAGTGATACTTATAATGCAGCAAGCTGTTCTAATTGCTGTTGTGGTAGAGTTTTTCTATTTTCCTGTCAAATGCATTTATTGGTCCACTGAAAAATGAAAATAATGTTCCCTGTAACTTAGACTCTTATTGATCAAGGCATTTTAAAAATCATGGGTGTTAACTCCCCTCAAGTTATGACCCGTTGTCCCCTACAGAATAATGGTTGCATCTAATATTAAAATAAAGATGGCGGAGTATAGCGTTGATTCATCTCGTTCTACTCTGGATTACTTGGAGTCAATAAAGATCCTAGAAAGTTAGTATTTATATGCCTGTGTGTTTTTTGTTTGTTTGTTTTTTCACTGTCTTTGACTTTCCCAGTATGTTTGTTGCTGTTGACAACAATTCAGTCCTCTGCCAGGCTTCAGTCAATGTTTTTCTTCACTACCTACCCAACTCCTCGTCGGGCACTATGTAGCTGGTGTGGTATATTTATCACAGACAGTAGGGCAATTGTCACATTTAGTGCTCCAAGAAAATATTCTCTGTCCATGTGTATTTATATAAATAGATGCAGTTTCTTTGGCTTGAATAACGATCACTGGCTTCGTACATACAGGTATACTGGTTTACCTGTTTCTAGTTGAAATATAGCCAATCTTATTAACCAAGACAGTTGGACATTTGCCACATGTCACAACACTCATTTCCAAGTGCCATAGCTTGAAACAAGTAGTCAAATCTGATATTGGCTGGAGCTTTAGTTTATATGGACATGGTAAATGGCAAACTAGATGGTCAGAAAGTAATAAAAATAATCACAGCTTTACTCCACCCACCCCACTATGAAGTAAAAGGCTGTTTATAAGGCCATGTATGATGGTTTCATTTTTCTTATGGAAAACAATTTTAATTAAAAACTTCTATGCTCCTGTACCCAACCGTGGGGGTTCATCACACTAAACAACAGGTGTCACTATTACTAAGATAAATGTACTTTTTTTTCATTAAAATTACTGAATGCTTATACATATGTACTAAAACGTTAGTTAACATTTAATATCAGGCAATGCATTGGTTCATTACCCTGGCTACGTGTTAAAATGGTTATGAATTCATTTTGGATAAGTTACGTACGTAACCGACCAATCTTGGACTTTATTTCAATATGTTGGTCAGGGTTCTGACCCTGTGTATTTTTCGGTGGGTACCGTTTAATTTCACCACCCTGGCTACGTGTTAAAATGGGTATGAATTCATTTTGGATAAGTACGTACATAACCGACCAATCTTGGACTTTATTTTGCATGCAGGTAAGGTACACCTACAGACATAACTGTGGACATAATGCTTATACATATGTACTAAAACGTTAGTTAACATTTAATATCAGGCAATGCATTGGTTCATTACCCTGGCTACGTGTTAAAATGGTTATGAATTCACTCTGGATAAGTACGTACGTAACCGACCAATCTTGGACTTTATTTCAATATGTTGGTCAGGGTTCAGACCCTGTGTATTTTTCGGTGGGTACCGTTTAATTTCATTACCCTGGCTACGTGTTAAAATGGTTATGAATTCATTTTGGATAAGTTACGTACGTAACCGACCAATCTTGGACTTTATTTCAATATGTTGGTCAGGGTTCTGACCCTGTGTATTTTTCGGTGGGTACCGTTTAATTTCATTACCCTGGCTACGTGTTAAAATGGTTATGAATTCACTCTGGATAAGTACGTACATAACCGACCAATCTTGGACTTTATTTCAATATGTTGGTCAGGGTTCAGACCCTGTGTATTTTTCGGTGGGTACCGTTTAATTTCATTACCCTGGCTACGTGTTAAAATGGTTATGAATTCATTTTGGATAAGTTACGTACGTAACCGACCAATCTTGGACTTTATTTCAATATGTTGGTCAGGGTTCTGACCCTGTGTATTTTTCGGTGGGTACCGTTTAATTTCATTACCCTGGCTACGTGTTAAAATGGTTATGAATTCACTCTGGATAAGTACGTACATAACCGACCAATCTTGGACTTTATTTCAATATGTTGGTCAGGGTTCAGACCCTGTGTATTTTTCGGTGGGTACCGTTTAATTTCATTACCCTGGCTACGTGTTAAAATGGTTATGAATTCATTTTGGATAAGTTACGTACGTAACCGACCAATCTTGGACTTTATTTCAATATGTTGGTCAGGGTTCTGACCCTGTGTATTTTTCGGTGGGTACCGTTTAATTTCATTACCCTGGCTACGTGTTAAAATGGTTATGAATTCACTCTGGATAAGTACGTACATAACCGACCAATCTTGGACTTTATTTCAATATGTTGGTCAGGGTTCAGACCCTGTGTATTTTTCGGTGGGTACCGTTTAATTTCATTACCCTGGCTACGTGTTAAAATGGTTATGAATTCATTTTGGATAAGTTACGTACGTAACCGACCAATCTTGGACTTTATTTCAATATGTTGGTCAGGGTTCTGACCCTGTGTATTTTTCGGTGGGTACCGTTTAATTTCATTACCCTGGCTACGTGTTAAAATGGTTATGAATTCATTTTGGATAAGTTACGTACGTAACCGACCAATCTTGGACTTTATTTCAATATGTTGGTCAGGGTTCTGACCCTGTGTATTTTTCGGTGGGTACCGTTTAATTTCACCACCCTGGCTACGTGTTAAAATGGGTATGAATTCATTTTGGATAAGTACGTACATAACCGACCAATCTTGGACTTTATTTCAATGTGTTGGTCAGGGTTCTGACCCTGTGTATTTTTCGGTGGGTACCGTTTAATTTCACCACCCTGGCTACGTGTTAAAATGGGTATGAATTCATTTTGGATAAGTACGTACATAACCGACCAATCTTGGACTTTATTTTGCATGCAGGTAAGGTACACCTACAGACATAACTGTGGACATTCAGTTCTTTTTATTTAGATCATGGCAATTTTTTGGTCAGAGCGCCCTCTAGTTTTGTGGAGAATCATGTTCATTTGGAATGCTCTGATTGGATGGAAGTTCAAGCCTAGCAAGGTGTGATAGAATTGGCCTGTTATGTTCAGATTCAAATAAGCATGAACCACTAATTTGACAGGGAAGTGATACTTATAATGCAGCAAGCTGTTCTAATTGCTGTTGTGGTAGAGTTTTTCTATTTTCCTGTCAAATGCATTTATTGGTCCACTGAAAAATGAAAATAATGTTCCCTGTAACTTAGACTCTTATTGATCAAGGCATTTTAAAAATCATGGGTGTTAACTCCCCTCAAGTTATGACCCGTTGTCCCCTACAGAATAATGGTTGCATCTAATATTAAAATAAAGATGGCGGAGTATAGCGTTGATTCATCTCGTTCTACTCTGGATTACTTGGAGTCAATAAAGATCCTAGAAAGTTAGTATTTATATGCCTGTGTGTTTTTTGTTTGTTTGTTTTTTCACTGTCTTTGACTTTCCCAGTATGTTTGTTGCTGTTGACAACAATTCAGTCCTCTGCCAGGCTTCAGTCAATGTTTTTCTTCACTACCTACCCAACTCCTCGTCGGGCACTATGTAGCTGGTGTGGTATATTTATCACAGACAGTAGGGCAATTGTCACATTTAGTGCTCCAAGAAAATATTCTCTGTCCATGTGTATTTATATAAATAGATGCAGTTTCTTTGGCTTGAATAACGATCACTGGCTTCGTACATACAGGTATACTGGTTTACCTGTTTCTAGTTGAAATATAGCCAATCTTATTAACCAAGACAGTTGGACATTTGCCACATGTCACAACACTCATTTCCAAGTGCCATAGCTTGAAACAAGTAGTCAAATCTGATATTGGCTGGAGCTTTAGTTTATATGGACATGGTAAATGGCAAACTAGATGGTCAGAAAGTAATAAAAATAATCACAGCTTTACTCCACCCACCCCACTATGAAGTAAAAGGCTGTTTATAAGGCCATGTATGATGGTTTCATTTTTCTTATGGAAAACAATTTTAATTAAAAACTTCTATGCTCCTGTACCCAACCGTGGGGGTTCATCACACTAAACAACAGGTGTCACTATTACTAAGATAAATGTACTTTTTTTTCATTAAAATTACTGAATGCTTATACATATGTACTAAAACGTTAGTTAACATTTAATATCAGGCAATGCATTGGTTCATTACCCTGGCTACGTGTTAAAATGGTTATGAATTCATTTTGGATAAGTTACGTACGTAACCGACCAATCTTGGACTTTATTTCAATATGTTGGTCAGGGTTCTGACCCTGTGTATTTTTCGGTGGGTACCGTTTAATTTCACCACCCTGGCTACGTGTTAAAATGGGTATGAATTCATTTTGGATAAGTACGTACATAACCGACCAATCTTGGACTTTATTTTGCATGCAGGTAAGGTACACCTACAGACATAACTGTGGACATTCAGTTCTTTTTATTTAGATCATGGCAATTTTTTGGTCAGAGCGCCCTCTAGTTTTGTGGAGAATCATGTTCATTTGGAATGCTCTGATTGGATGGAAGTTCAAGCCTAGCAAGGTGTGATAGAATTGGCCTGTTATGTTCAGATTCAAATAAGCATGAACCACTAATTTGACAGGGAAGTGATACTTATAATGCAGCAAGCTGTTCTAATTGCTGTTGTGGTAGAGTTTTTCTATTTTCCTGTCAAATGCATTTATTGGTCCACTGAAAAATGAAAATAATGTTCCCTGTAACTTAGACTCTTATTGATCAAGGCATTTTAAAAATCATGGGTGTTAACTCCCCTCAAGTTATGACCCGTTGTCCCCTACAGAATAATGGTTGCATCTAATATTAAAATAAAGATGGCGGAGTATAGCGTTGATTCATCTCGTTCTACTCTGGATTACTTGGAGTCAATAAAGATCCTAGAAAGTTAGTATTTATATGCCTGTGTGTTTTTTGTTTGTTTGTTTTTTCACTGTCTTTGACTTTCCCAGTATGTTTGTTGCTGTTGACAACAATTCAGTCCTCTGCCAGGCTTCAGTCAATGTTTTTCTTCACTACCTACCCAACTCCTCGTCGGGCACTATGTAGCTGGTGTGGTATATTTATCACAGACAGTAGGGCAATTGTCACATTTAGTGCTCCAAGAAAATATTCTCTGTCCATGTGTATTTATATAAATAGATGCAGTTTCTTTGGCTTGAATAACGATCACTGGCTTCGTACATACAGGTATACTGGTTTACCTGTTTCTAGTTGAAATATAGCCAATCTTATTAACCAAGACAGTTGGACATTTGCCACATGTCACAACACTCATTTCCAAGTGCCATAGCTTGAAACAAGTAGTCAAATCTGATATTGGCTGGAGCTTTAGTTTATATGGACATGGTAAATGGCAAACTAGATGGTCAGAAAGTAATAAAAATAATCACAGCTTTACTCCACCCACCCCACTATGAAGTAAAAGGCTGTTTATAAGGCCATGTATGATGGTTTCATTTTTCTTATGGAAAACAATTTTAATTAAAAACTTCTATGCTCCTGTACCCAACCGTGGGGGTTCATCACACTAAACAACAGGTGTCACTATTACTAAGATAAATGTACTTTTTTTTCATTAAAATTACTGAATGCTTATACATATGTACTAAAACGTTAGTTAACATTTAATATCAGGCAATGCATTGGTTCATTACCCTGGCTACGTGTTAAAATGGTTATGAATTCACTCTGGATAAGTACGTACGTAACCGACCAATCTTGGACTTTATTTCAATATGTTGGTCAGGGTTCTGACCCTGTGTATTTTTCGGTGGGTACCGTTTAATTTCACCACCCTGGCTACGTGTTAAAATGGGTATGAATTCATTTTGGATAAGTACGTACATAACCGACCAATCTTGGACTTTATTTCAATGTGTTGGTCAGGGTTCTGACCCTGTGTATTTTTCGGTGGGTACCGTTTAATTTCACCACCCTGGCTACGTGTTAAAATGGGTATGAATTCATTTTGGATAAGTACGTACATAACCGACCAATCTTGGACTTTATTTTGCATGCAGGTAAGGTACACCTACAGACATAACTGTGGACATTCAGTTCTTTTTATTTAGATCATGGCAATTTTTTGGTCAGAGCGCCCTCTAGTTTTGTGGAGAATCATGTTCATTTGGAATGCTCTGATTGGATGGAAGTTCAAGCCTAGCAAGGTGTGATAGAATTGGCCTGTTATGTTCAGATTCAAATAAGCATGAACCACTAATTTGACAGGGAAGTGATACTTATAATGCAGCAAGCTGTTCTAATTGCTGTTGTGGTAGAGTTTTTCTATTTTCCTGTCAAATGCATTTATTGGTCCACTGAAAAATGAAAATAATGTTCCCTGTAACTTAGACTCTTATTGATCAAGGCATTTTAAAAATCATGGGTGTTAACTCCCCTCAAGTTATGACCCGTTGTCCCCTACAGAATAATGGTTGCATCTAATATTAAAATAAAGATGGCGGAGTATAGCGTTGATTCATCTCGTTCTACTCTGGATTACTTGGAGTCAATAAAGATCCTAGAAAGTTAGTATTTATATGCCTGTGTGTTTTTTGTTTGTTTGTTTTTTCACTGTCTTTGACTTTCCCAGTATGTTTGTTGCTGTTGACAACAATTCAGTCCTCTGCCAGGCTTCAGTCAATGTTTTTCTTCACTACCTACCCAACTCCTCGTCGGGCACTATGTAGCTGGTGTGGTATATTTATCACAGACAGTAGGGCAATTGTCACATTTAGTGCTCCAAGAAAATATTCTCTGTCCATGTGTATTTATATAAATAGATGCAGTTTCTTTGGCTTGAATAACGATCACTGGCTTCGTACATACAGGTATACTGGTTTACCTGTTTCTAGTTGAAATATAGCCAATCTTATTAACCAAGACAGTTGGACATTTGCCACATGTCACAACACTCATTTCCAAGTGCCATAGCTTGAAACAAGTAGTCAAATCTGATATTGGCTGGAGCTTTAGTTTATATGGACATGGTAAATGGCAAACTAGATGGTCAGAAAGTAATAAAAATAATCACAGCTTTACTCCACCCACCCCACTATGAAGTAAAAGGCTGTTTATAAGGCCATGTATGATGGTTTCATTTTTCTTATGGAAAACAATTTTAATTAAAAACTTCTATGCTCCTGTACCCAACCGTGGGGGTTCATCACACTAAACAACAGGTGTCACTATTACTAAGATAAATGTACTTTTTTTTCATTAAAATTACTGAATGCTTATACATATGTACTAAAACGTTAGTTAACATTTAATATCAGGCAATGCATTGGTTCATTACCCTGGCTACGTGTTAAAATGGTTATGAATTCACTCTGGATAAGTACGTACGTAACCGACCAATCTTGGACTTTATTTCAATATGTTGGTCAGGGTTCTGACCCTGTGTATTTTTCGGTGGGTACCGTTTAATTTCATTACCCTGGCTACGTGTTAAAATGGTTATGAATTCATTTTGGATAAGTACGTACATAACCGACCAATCTTGGACTTTATTTCAATGTGTTGGTCAGGGTTCTGACCCTGTGTATTTTTCGGTGGGTACCGTTTAATTTCATTACCCTGGCTACGTGTTAAAATGGTTATGAATTCATTTTGGATAAGTTACGTACGTAACCGACCAATCTTGGACTTTATTTCAATATGTTGGTCAGGGTTCTGACCCTGTGTATTTTTCGGTGGGTACCGTTTAATTTCATTACCCTGGCTACGTGTTAAAATGGTTATGAATTCATTTTGGATAAGTACGTACATAACCGACCAATCTTGGACTTTATTTCAATGTGTTGGTCAGGGTTCTGACCCTGTGTATTTTTCGGTGGGTACCGTTTAATTTCACCACCCTGGCTACGTGTTAAAATGGGTATGAATTCATTTTGGATAAGTACGTACATAACCGACCAATCTTGGACTTTATTTCAATGTGTTGGTCAGGGTTCTGACCCTGTGTATTTTTCGGTGGGTACCGTTTAATTTCACCACCCTGGCTACGTGTTAAAATGGGTATGAATTCATTTTGGATAAGTACGTACATAACCGACCAATCTTGGACTTTATTTCAATGTGTTGGTCAGGGTTCTGACCCTGTGTATTTTTCGGTGGGTACCGTTTAATTTCACCACCCTGGCTACGTGTTAAAATGGGTATGAATTCATTTTGGATAAGTACGTACATAACCGACCAATCTTGGACTTTATTTCAATGTGTTGGTCAGGGTTCTGACCCTGTGTATTTTTCGGTGGGTACCGTTTAATTTCACCACCCTGGCTACGTGTTAAAATGGGTATGAATTCATTTTGGATAAGTACGTACATAACCGACCAATCTTGGACTTTATTTCAATGTGTTGGTCAGGGTTCTGACCCTGTGTATTTTTCGGTGGGTACCGTTTAATTTCACCACCCTGGCTACGTGTTAAAATGGGTATGAATTCATTTTGGATAAGTACGTACATAACCGACCAATCTTGGACTTTATTTTGCATGCAGGTAAGGTACACCTACAGACATAACTGTGGACATTCAGTTCTTTTTATTTAGATCATGGCAATTTTTTGGTCAGAGCGCCCTCTAGTTTTGTGGAGAATCATGTTCATTTGGAATGCTCTGATTGGATGGAAGTTCAAGCCTAGCAAGGTGTGATAGAATTGGCCTGTTATGTTCAGATTCAAATAAGCATGAACCACTAATTTGACAGGGAAGTGATACTTATAATGCAGCAAGCTGTTCTAATTGCTGTTGTGGTAGAGTTTTTCTATTTTCCTGTCAAATGCATTTATTGGTCCACTGAAAAATGAAAATAATGTTCCCTGTAACTTAGACTCTTATTGATCAAGGCATTTTAAAAATCATGGGTGTTAACTCCCCTCAAGTTATGACCCGTTGTCCCCTACAGAATAATGGTTGCATCTAATATTAAAATAAAGATGGCGGAGTATAGCGTTGATTCATCTCGTTCTACTCTGGATTACTTGGAGTCAATAAAGATCCTAGAAAGTTAGTATTTATATGCCTGTGTGTTTTTTGTTTGTTTGTTTTTTCACTGTCTTTGACTTTCCCAGTATGTTTGTTGCTGTTGACAACAATTCAGTCCTCTGCCAGGCTTCAGTCAATGTTTTTCTTCACTACCTACCCAACTCCTCGTCGGGCACTATGTAGCTGGTGTGGTATATTTATCACAGACAGTAGGGCAATTGTCACATTTAGTGCTCCAAGAAAATATTCTCTGTCCATGTGTATTTATATAAATAGATGCAGTTTCTTTGGCTTGAATAACGATCACTGGCTTCGTACATACAGGTATACTGGTTTACCTGTTTCTAGTTGAAATATAGCCAATCTTATTAACCAAGACAGTTGGACATTTGCCACATGTCACAACACTCATTTCCAAGTGCCATAGCTTGAAACAAGTAGTCAAATCTGATATTGGCTGGAGCTTTAGTTTATATGGACATGGTAAATGGCAAACTAGATGGTCAGAAAGTAATAAAAATAATCACAGCTTTACTCCACCCACCCCACTATGAAGTAAAAGGCTGTTTATAAGGCCATGTATGATGGTTTCATTTTTCTTATGGAAAACAATTTTAATTAAAAACTTCTATGCTCCTGTACCCAACCGTGGGGGTTCATCACACTAAACAACAGGTGTCACTATTACTAAGATAAATGTACTTTTTTTTCATTAAAATTACTGAATGCTTATACATATGTACTAAAACGTTAGTTAACATTTAATATCAGGCAATGCATTGGTTCATTACCCTGGCTACGTGTTAAAATGGTTATGAATTCACTCTGGATAAGTACGTACGTAACCGACCAATCTTGGACTTTATTTCAATATGTTGGTCAGGGTTCTGACCCTGTGTATTTTTCGGTGGGTACCGTTTAATTTCATTACCCTGGCTACGTGTTAAAATGGTTATGAATTCATTTTGGATAAGTACGTACATAACCGACCAATCTTGGACTTTATTTCAATGTGTTGGTCAGGGTTCTGACCCTGTGTATTTTTCGGTGGGTACCGTTTAATTTCATTACCCTGGCTACGTGTTAAAATGGTTATGAATTCATTTTGGATAAGTTACGTACGTAACCGACCAATCTTGGACTTTATTTCAATATGTTGGTCAGGGTTCTGACCCTGTGTATTTTTCGGTGGGTACCGTTTAATTTCATTACCCTGGCTACGTGTTAAAATGGTTATGAATTCATTTTGGATAAGTACGTACATAACCGACCAATCTTGGACTTTATTTCAATGTGTTGGTCAGGGTTCTGACCCTGTGTATTTTTCGGTGGGTACCGTTTAATTTCACCACCCTGGCTACGTGTTAAAATGGGTATGAATTCATTTTGGATAAGTACGTACATAACCGACCAATCTTGGACTTTATTTCAATGTGTTGGTCAGGGTTCTGACCCTGTGTATTTTTCGGTGGGTACCGTTTAATTTCACCACCCTGGCTACGTGTTAAAATGGGTATGAATTCATTTTGGATAAGTACGTACATAACCGACCAATCTTGGACTTTATTTCAATGTGTTGGTCAGGGTTCTGACCCTGTGTATTTTTCGGTGGGTACCGTTTAATTTCACCACCCTGGCTACGTGTTAAAATGGGTATGAATTCATTTTGGATAAGTACGTACATAACCGACCAATCTTGGACTTTATTTCAATGTGTTGGTCAGGGTTCTGACCCTGTGTATTTTTCGGTGGGTACCGTTTAATTTCACCACCCTGGCTACGTGTTAAAATGGGTATGAATTCATTTTGGATAAGTACGTACATAACCGACCAATCTTGGACTTTATTTTGCATGCAGGTAAGGTACACCTACAGACATAACTGTGGACATTCAGTTCTTTTTATTTAGATCATGGCAATTTTTTGGTCAGAGCGCCCTCTAGTTTTGTGGAGAATCATGTTCATTTGAATGCTCTGATTGGATGGAAGTTCAAGCCTAGCAAGGTGTGATAGAATTGGCCTGTTATGTTCAGATTCAAATAAGCATGAACCACTAATTTGACAGGGAAGTGATACTTATAATGCAGCAAGCTGTTCTAATTGCTGTTGTGGTAGAGTTTTTCTATTTTCCTGTCAAATGCATTTATTGGTCCACTGAAAAATGAAAATAATGTTCCCTGTAACTTAGACTCTTATTGATCAAGGCATTTTAAAAATCATGGGTGTTAACTCCCCTCAAGTTATGACCCGTTGTCCCCTACAGAATAATGGTTGCATCTAATATTAAAATAAAGATGGCGGAGTATAGCGTTGATTCATCTCGTTCTACTCTGGATTACTTGGAGTCAATAAAGATCCTAGAAAGTTAGTATTTATATGCCTGTGTGTTTTTTGTTTGTTTGTTTTTTCACTGTCTTTGACTTTCCCAGTATGTTTGTTGCTGTTGACAACAATTCAGTCCTCTGCCAGGCTTCAGTCAATGTTTTTCTTCACTACCTACCCAACTCCTCGTCGGGCACTATGTAGCTGGTGTGGTATATTTATCACAGACAGTAGGGCAATTGTCACATTTAGTGCTCCAAGAAAATATTCTCTGTCCATGTGTATTTATATAAATAGATGCAGTTTCTTTGGCTTGAATAACGATCACTGGCTTCGTACATACAGGTATACTGGTTTACCTGTTTCTAGTTGAAATATAGCCAATCTTATTAACCAAGACAGTTGGACATTTGCCACATGTCACAACACTCATTTCCAAGTGCCATAGCTTGAAACAAGTAGTCAAATCTGATATTGGCTGGAGCTTTAGTTTATATGGACATGGTAAATGGCAAACTAGATGGTCAGAAAGTAATAAAAATAATCACAGCTTTACTCCACCCACCCCACTATGAAGTAAAAGGCTGTTTATAAGGCCATGTATGATGGTTTCATTTTTCTTATGGAAAACAATTTTAATTAAAAACTTCTATGCTCCTGTACCCAACCGTGGGGGTTCATCACACTAAACAACAGGTGTCACTATTACTAAGATAAATGTACTTTTTTTTCATTAAAATTACTGAATGCTTATACATATGTACTAAAACGTTAGTTAACATTTAATATCAGGCAATGCATTGGTTCATTACCCTGGCTACGTGTTAAAATGGTTATGAATTCACTCTGGATAAGTACGTACGTAACCGACCAATCTTGGACTTTATTTCAATATGTTGGTCAGGGTTCTGACCCTGTGTATTTTTCGGTGGGTACCGTTTAATTTCACCACCCTGGCTACGTGTTAAAATGGGTATGAATTCATTTTGGATAAGTACGTACATAACCGACCAATCTTGGACTTTATTTCAATGTGTTGGTCAGGGTTCTGACCCTGTGTATTTTTCGGTGGGTACCGTTTAATTTCACCACCCTGGCTACGTGTTAAAATGGGTATGAATTCATTTTGGATAAGTACGTACATAACCGACCAATCTTGGACTTTATTTTGCATGCAGGTAAGGTACACCTACAGACATAACTGTGGACATTCAGTTCTTTTTATTTAGATCATGGCAATTTTTTGGTCAGAGCGCCCTCTAGTTTTGTGGAGAATCATGTTCATTTGGAATGCTCTGATTGGATGGAAGTTCAAGCCTAGCAAGGTGTGATAGAATTGGCCTGTTATGTTCAGATTCAAATAAGCATGAACCACTAATTTGACAGGGAAGTGATACTTATAATGCAGCAAGCTGTTCTAATTGCTGTTGTGGTAGAGTTTTTCTATTTTCCTGTCAAATGCATTTATTGGTCCACTGAAAAATGAAAATAATGTTCCCTGTAACTTAGACTCTTATTGATCAAGGCATTTTAAAAATCATGGGTGTTAACTCCCCTCAAGTTATGACCCGTTGTCCCCTACAGAATAATGGTTGCATCTAATATTAAAATAAAGATGGCGGAGTATAGCGTTGATTCATCTCGTTCTACTCTGGATTACTTGGAGTCAATAAAGATCCTAGAAAGTTAGTATTTATATGCCTGTGTGTTTTTTGTTTGTTTGTTTTTTCACTGTCTTTGACTTTCCCAGTATGTTTGTTGCTGTTGACAACAATTCAGTCCTCTGCCAGGCTTCAGTCAATGTTTTTCTTCACTACCTACCCAACTCCTCGTCGGGCACTATGTAGCTGGTGTGGTATATTTATCACAGACAGTAGGGCAATTGTCACATTTAGTGCTCCAAGAAAATATTCTCTGTCCATGTGTATTTATATAAATAGATGCAGTTTCTTTGGCTTGAATAACGATCACTGGCTTCGTACATACAGGTATACTGGTTTACCTGTTTCTAGTTGAAATATAGCCAATCTTATTAACCAAGACAGTTGGACATTTGCCACATGTCACAACACTCATTTCCAAGTGCCATAGCTTGAAACAAGTAGTCAAATCTGATATTGGCTGGAGCTTTAGTTTATATGGACATGGTAAATGGCAAACTAGATGGTCAGAAAGTAATAAAAATAATCACAGCTTTACTCCACCCACCCCACTATGAAGTAAAAGGCTGTTTATAAGGCCATGTATGATGGTTTCATTTTTCTTATGGAAAACAATTTTAATTAAAAACTTCTATGCTCCTGTACCCAACCGTGGGGGTTCATCACACTAAACAACAGGTGTCACTATTACTAAGATAAATGTACTTTTTTTTCATTAAAATTACTGAATGCTTATACATATGTACTAAAACGTTAGTTAACATTTAATATCAGGCAATGCATTGGTTCATTACCCTGGCTACGTGTTAAAATGGTTATGAATTCACTCTGGATAAGTACGTACGTAACCGACCAATCTTGGACTTTATTTCAATATGTTGGTCAGGGTTCTGACCCTGTGTATTTTTCGGTGGGTACCGTTTAATTTCATTACCCTGGCTACGTGTTAAAATGGTTATGAATTCATTTTGGATAAGTACGTACATAACCGACCAATCTTGGACTTTATTTCAATGTGTTGGTCAGGGTTCTGACCCTGTGTATTTTTCGGTGGGTACCGTTTAATTTCATTACCCTGGCTACGTGTTAAAATGGTTATGAATTCATTTTGGATAAGTTACGTACGTAACCGACCAATCTTGGACTTTATTTCAATATGTTGGTCAGGGTTCTGACCCTGTGTATTTTTCGGTGGGTACCGTTTAATTTCATTACCCTGGCTACGTGTTAAAATGGTTATGAATTCATTTTGGATAAGTACGTACATAACCGACCAATCTTGGACTTTATTTCAATGTGTTGGTCAGGGTTCTGACCCTGTGTATTTTTCGGTGGGTACCGTTTAATTTCACCACCCTGGCTACGTGTTAAAATGGGTATGAATTCATTTTGGATAAGTACGTACATAACCGACCAATCTTGGACTTTATTTCAATGTGTTGGTCAGGGTTCTGACCCTGTGTATTTTTCGGTGGGTACCGTTTAATTTCACCACCCTGGCTACGTGTTAAAATGGGTATGAATTCATTTTGGATAAGTACGTACATAACCGACCAATCTTGGACTTTATTTCAATGTGTTGGTCAGGGTTCTGACCCTGTGTATTTTTCGGTGGGTACCGTTTAATTTCACCACCCTGGCTACGTGTTAAAATGGGTATGAATTCATTTTGGATAAGTACGTACATAACCGACCAATCTTGGACTTTATTTCAATGTGTTGGTCAGGGTTCTGACCCTGTGTATTTTTCGGTGGGTACCGTTTAATTTCACCACCCTGGCTACGTGTTAAAATGGGTATGAATTCATTTTGGATAAGTACG
>NW_028188780.1:0-35000 GCF_978046115.1 Saccoglossus kowalevskii | reverse complement strand
ACTTTGCCAAGACTTTGCCACAACTCTTCAGTACTTTGCCACACTTTTCAGCACTTTGCCACAACTTTTCAGTACTTTGCCACACTTTTCAGCACTTTGCCACTACTTTTCAGTACTTTGCCACACTTTTCAGTACTTTGCCACGACTTTTCAGCACTTCGCCACACTTTTCAGTACTTTGCCACGACTTTGCCACAACTTTTCAGTACTTTGCCACTCTTTTCAGTACTTTGCCACGACTTTGCCACAACTTTTCAGTACTTTGCCACACTTTTCAGTACTTTGCCACGACTTTTCAGCACTTCGCCACTACTTTTCAGTACTTTGCTACACTTTTCAGTACTTTGCCACAACTTTTCAGTACTTTGCCACACTTTTCAGTACTTTGCCACGACTTTACATTACTTTGACACACTTTTCAGCACTTTGCAACAACTTTTCAGTACTTTGCCACACTTTTCAGTTCTTTGCCACGACTTTGCAGCACTTTGCCACTCTTTTCAGTACTTTGCCACGACTTTGCCACAACTCTACAGTACTTTGCTACACTTTTCAGCACTTTGCCACAACTTTTCAGTACTTTGCCACACTTTTCAGCACTTTGCCACAACTTTTCAGTACTTTGCCACAATTTTCAGCACTTTGCCACTACTTTTCAGTACTTTGCCACACTTTTCAGTACTTTGCCACGACTTTTCAGCACTTCGCCACAACTTTTCAGTACTTTGCCACACTTTTCAGTACTTTGCCACGACTTTGCCACAACTTTTCAGTACTTTGCCACTCTTTTCAGTACTTTGCCACGACTTTGCCACAACTTTTCAGTACTTTGCCACATTTTCTGTACTTTGCCACGACTTTTCAGCACTTTGCCACTCTTTTCAGTACTTTGCCACGACTTTGCCACAACTCTTCAGTACTTTGCCACACTTTTCAGTACTTTGCCACGACTTTTCAGTACTTTGCCACTACTTTTCAACACTTTGCCACAACTTTTCAGTACTTTGCCACGACTTTGCAGCACTTTGCCACTCTTTTCTGTACTTTGCCACGACTTTGCCACAACTCTTCAGTACTTTGCCACACTTTTCAGCACTTTGCCACAACTTTTCAGTACTTTGCCACACTTTTCAGCACTTTGCCACTACTTTTCAGTACTTTGCCACACTTTTCAGTACATTGCCACGACTTTTCAGCACTTCGCCACAAAATTTCAGTACTTTGCCACACATTTCAGTACTTTGCCACGACTTTGCCACAACTTTTCAGTACTTTGCCACACTTTTCAGTACTTTGCCACGACTTTGCCACAACTTTTCAGTACTTTGCCACACTTTTCAGTACTTTGCCACGACTTTGCCACAACTTTTCAGTACTTTGCCACTCTTTTCAGTACTTTGCCACGACTTTGCCACAACTTTTCAGTACTTTGCCACACTTTTCAGTACTTTGCCACACTTTTCAGCACTTCGCCACTACTTTTCAGTACTTTGCCACACTTTTCAGCACTTTGCCACAACTTTTCAGTCCTTTGCCACACTTTTCAGCACTTTGCCACGACTTTGCAGCACTTTGCCACACTTTTCAGCACTTTGCCACAACTTTTCAGTACTTGCCACACTTTTCAGTACTTTGCCACGACTATTCAGCACTTCGCCACTACTTTTCAGTACTTTGCTACACTTTTCAGTACTTTGCCACAACTTTTCAGTACTTTGCCACACTTTTCAGTACATTGCCACGACTTTGCAGCACTTTGCCACACTTTTCAGCACTTTGCAACAACTTTTCAGTACTTTGCCACACTTTTCAGTTCTTTGCCACGACTTTGCATCACTTTGCCACTCTTTTCAGTACTTTGCCACGACTTTGCCACAACTCTTCAGTACTTTGCCACACTTTTCAGTACTTTGCCACGACTTTTCAGCACTTTGCCACAACTTTTCAGTACTTTGTCACACTTTTCAGTACTTTGCCACGACTTTGCCACGACTTTTCAGTACTTTGCCACTACTTTTCAGAACCTTGCCACAACTTTTCAGTACTTTGCCACACTTTTCAGCACTTTGCCACAACTTTTAAGTACTTTGCCACACTTTTCAGCACTTTGCCACAACTTTTCAGTACTTTGCCACACTTTTCAGTACTTTGCCACGACTTTGCAGCACTTTGCCACTACTTTTCAGTACTTTGCCACACTTTTCAGTACTTTGCCACGACTTTTCAGCACTTCGCCACAACTTTTCAGTACTTTGCCACACTTTTCAGTACTTTGCCACGACTTTGCCACAACTTTTCAGTACTTTGCCACTCTTTTCAGTACTTTGCCACGACTTTGCCACAACTTTTCAGTACTTTGCCACACTTTTCAGTATTTTGCCACGACTTTTCAGCACTTTGCCACTACTTTTCAGTACTTTGCCACACTTTTCAGCACTTTGCCACAACTTTTCAGTACTTTGCCACACTTTTCAGTACTTTGCCACGACTTTGCAGCACTTTGCCACACTTTTCAGCACTTTGCCACAACTTTTCAGTACTTTGCCACTACTTTTCAGAACTTTGCCACAACTTTTCAGTACTTTGCCACACTTCACCACTTTGCCACACTTTTCAGTACTTTGCCACGACTTTGCAGCACTTTGCCACACTTTTCAGCACTTTGCAACAACTTTTCAGTACTTTGCAACACTTTTCAGTTCTTTGCCACGACTTTGCAGCACTTTGCCACTCTTTTCAGTACTTTGCCACGACTTTGCCACAACTCTTCAGTACTTTGCCACACTTTTCAGTATTTTGCCACGACTTTTCAGCACTTTGCCACAACTTTTCAGTACTTTGTCACACTTTTCAGTACTTTGCCACGACTTTGCCACGACTTTTCAGTACTTTGCCACTACTTTTGAGAACTTTGCCACAACTTTTCAGTACTTTGCCACACTTTTCAGCACTTTGCCACAACTTTTCAGTACTTTGCCACACTTTTCAGCACTTTGCCACAACTTTTCAGTACTTTTCCACACTTTTCAGTACTTTGCCACACTTTTCAGCACTTTGCCACGACTTTTCAGTACTTTGCCACACTTTTCAGTACTTTGCCACGACTTTTTAGCACTTCGCAACTACTTTTCAGTACTTTGCTACACTTTTCAGTACTTTGCCACAAATTTTCAGTACTTTGCCACGACTTTGCAGCACTTTGCCACACTTTTCAGCACTTTGCAACAACTTTTCAGTACTTTGCCACACTTTTCAGTTCTTTGCCACGACTTTGCAGCACTTTGCCACTCTTTTCAGTACTTTGCCACGACTTTGCCACAACTCTTCAGTACTTTGCCACACTTTTCAGTACTTTGCCACGACTTTTCAGCACATTGCCACAACTTTTCAGTACTTTGTCACACTTTTCAGTACTTTGCCACGACTTTGCCACGACTTTTCAGTACTTTGCCACTACTTTTCAGAACTTTGCCACAACTTTTCAGTACTTTGCCACACTTTTCAGCATTTGCCACAACTTTTCAGTACTTTGCCACACTTTTCAGAACTTTGCCACAACTTTTCAGTACTTTGCCACACTTTTCAGTACTTTGCCACGACTTTGCAGCACTTTGCCACTACTTTTCAGTACTTTTCCACACTTTTCAGTACTTTGCCACGACTTTTCAGCACTTCGCCACAACTTTTCAGTACTTTGCCACACTTTTCAGTACTTTGCCACGACTTTGCCACAACTTTTCAGTACTTTGCCACTCTTTTCGGTACTTTGCCACGACTTTGCCACAACTTTTCAGTACTTTGCCACACTTTTCAGTACTTTGCCACGACTTTTCAGCACTTCGCCACTACTTTCAGTACTTTGCCACACTTTTCAGCACTTTGCCACAACTTTTCAGTACTTTGCCACACTTTTCAGCACTTTGCCACAACTTTTCAGTACTTTGCCACACTTTTCAGTACTTTGCCACGACTTTGCAGCACTTTGCCACTACTTTTCAGTACTTTGCCACACTTTTCAGTACTTTGCCACGACTTTTCAGCACTTTGCCACAACTTTTCAGTACTTTGCCACACTTTTCAGTACTTTGCCACGACTTTGCCACAACTTTTCAGTACTTTGCCACTCTTTTCAGTACTTTGCCACGACTTTGCCACAACTTTTCAGTACTTTGCCACACTTTTCAGTACTTTGCCACGACTTTTCAGCACTTCGCCACTACTTTTCAGTACTTTGCCACACTTTTCAGCACTTTGCCACAACTTTTCAGTACTTTGCCACACTTTTCAGTACTTTGCCACGACTTTGCAGCACTTTGCCACACTTTTCAGCACTTTGCCACAACTTTTCAGTACTTTGCCACAACTTTTCAGAACTTTGCCACAACTTTTCAGTACTTTGCCACACTTTTCAGCACTTTGCAACAACTTTTCAGTACTTTGCCACACTTTTCAGTTCTTTGCCACGACTTTGCAGCACTTTGCCACTCTTTTCAGTACTTTGCCACGACTTTGCCACAACTTTTCAGTACTTTGCCACACTTTTCAGTACTTTGCCACGACTTTTCAGCACTTCGCTACTACTTTTCAGTACTTTGCCACGACTTTTCAGCACTTTGCCACAACTTTTCAGTACTTTGTCACACTTTTCAGTACTTTGCCACGACTTTGCCACGACTTTTCAGTACTTTGCCACACTTTTCAGCACTTTGCCACAACTTTTCAGTACTTTGCCACACTTTTCAGCACTTTGCCACAACTTTTCAGTACTTTGCCACACTTTTCAGTACTTTGCCACACTTTTCAGCACTTTGCCACGACTTTTCAGTACTTTGCCACACTTTTCAGTACTTTGCCACGACTTTTTAGCACTTCGCCACTACTTTTCAGTACTTTGCTACACTTTTCAGTACTTTGCCACAACTTTTCAGTACTTTGCCACGACTTTGCAGCACTTTGCCACTCTTTTCAGTACTTTGCCACGACTTTGCCACAACTCTTCAGTACTTTGCCACACTTTTCAGTACTTTGCCACAACTTTTCAGCACATTGCCACAACTTTTCAGTACTTTGTCACACTTTTCAGTACTTTGCCACGACTTTGCCACGACTTTTCAGTACTTTGCCATTATTTTTCAGAACTTGGCCACAACTTTTCAGTACTTTGCCACACTTTTCAGCATTTGCCACAACTTTTCAGTACTTTGCCACACTTTTCAGCACTTTGCCACAACTTTTCAGTACTTTGCCACACTTTTCAGTACTTTGCCACGACTTTGCAGCACTTTGCCACTACTTTTCAGTACTTTTCCACACTTTTCAGTACTTTGCCACGACTTTTCAGGACTTCGCCACAACTTTTCAGCACTTTGCCACAACTTTTCAGTACTTTGCCACACTTTTCAGTACTTTGCCACGACTTTGCAGCACTTTGCCACACTTTTCAGCACTTTGCCACAACTTTTCAGTACTTTGCCACAACTTTTCAGAACTTTGCCACAACTTTTCAGTACTTTGCCACACTTCAGCACTTTGCCACACTTTTCAGTACTTTGCCACGACTTTGCAGCACTTTGCCACACTTTTCAGCACTTTGCAACAACTTTTCAGTACTTTGCCACACTTTTCAGTTCTTTGCCACGACTTTGCAGCACTTTGCCACTCTTTTCAGTACTTTGCCACGACTTTGCCACAACTTTTCAGTACTTTGCCACACTTTTCAGTACTTTGCCACGACTTTTCAGCACTTCGCTACTACTTTTCAGTACTTTGCCACGACTTTTCAGCACTTTGCCACAACTTTTCAGTACTTTGTCACACTTTTCAGTACTTTGCCACGACTTTGCCACGACTTTTCAGTACTTTGCCACACTTTTCAGCACTTTGCCACAACTTTTCAGTACTTTGCCACACTTTTCAGCACTTTGCCACAACTTTTCAGTACTTTGCCACACTTTTCAGTACTTTGCCACACTTTTCAGCACTTTGCCACGACTTTTCAGTACTTTGCCACACTTTTCAGTACTTTGCCACGACTTTTTAGCACTTCGCCACTACTTTTCAGTACTTTGCTACACTTTTCAGTACTTTGCCACAACTTTTCAGTACTTTGCCACGACTTTGCAGCACTTTGCCACTCTTTTCAGTACTTTGCCACGACTTTGCCACAACTCTTCAGTACTTTGCCACACTTTTCAGAACTTTGCCACAACTTTTCAGTACTTTGCCACACTTCAGCACTTTGCCACACTTTTCAGTACTTTGCCACGACTTTGCAGCACTTTGCCACACTTTTCAGCACTTTGCCACAACTTTTCAGTACTTTGCCACAACTTTTCAGAACTTTGCCACAACTTTTCAGTACTTTGCCACACTTCAGCACTTTGCCACACTTTTCAGTACTTTGCCACGACTTTGCAGCACTTTGCCACACTTTTCAGCACTTTGCAACAACTTTTCAGTACTTTGCCACACTTTTCAGTTCTGTGCCACGACTTTGCAGCACTTTGCCACTCTTTTCAGTACTTTGCCACGACTTTGCCACAACTTTTCAGTACTTTGCCACACTTTTCAGTACTTTGCCACGACTTTTCAGCACTTCGCCACTACTTTCAGTACTTTGCCACACTTTTCAGTACTTTGCCACGACTTTTCAGCACTTTGCCACAACTTTTCAGTACTTTGCCACACTTTTCAGTACTTTGCCACGACTTTGCCACAACTTTTCAGTACTTTGCCACTCTTTTCAGTACTTTGCCACGACTTTGCCACAACTTTTCAGTACTTTGCCACACTTTTCAGTACTTTGCCACGACTTTTCAGCACTTCGCCACTACTTTTCAGTACTTTGCCACACTTTTCAGCACTTTGCCACAACTTTTCAGTACTTTGCCACACTTTTCAGTACTTTGCCACGACTTTGCAGCACTTTGCCACACTTTTCAGCACTTTGCCACAACTTTTCAGTACTTTGCCACAACTTTTCAGAACTTTGCCACAACTTTTCAGTACTTTGCCACACTTCAGCACTTTGCCACACTTTTCAGTACTTTGCCACGACTTTGCAGCACTTTGCCACACTTTTCAGCACTTTGCAACAACTTTTCAGTACTTTGCCACACTTTTCAGTTCTTTGCCACGACTTTGCAGCACTTTGCCACTCTTTTCAGTACTTTGCCACGACTTTGCCACAACTTTTCAGTACTTTGCCACACTTTTCAGTACTTTGCCACGACTTTTCAGCACTTCGCTACTACTTTTCAGTACTTTGCCACGACTTTTCAGCACTTTGCCACAACTTTTCAGTACTTTGTCACACTTTTCAGTACTTTGCCACGACTTTGCCACGACTTTTCAGTACTTTGCCACACTTTTCAGCACTTTGCCACAACTTTTCAGTACTTTGCCACACTTTTCAGCACTTTGCCTCAACTTTTCAGTACTTTGCCACACTTTTCAGTACTTTGCCACACTTTTCAGCACTTTGCCACGACTTTTCAGTACTTTGCCACACTTTTCAGTACTTTGCCACGACTTTTTAGCACTTCGCCACTACTTTTCAGTACTTTGCTACACTTTTCAGTACTTTGCCACAACTTTTCAGTACTTTGCCACGACTTTGCAGCACTTTGCCACTCTTTTCAGTACTTTGCCACGACTTTGCCACAACTCTTCAGTACTTTGCCACACTTTTCAGTACTTTGCCACAACTTTTCAGCACATTGCCACAACTTTTCAGTACTTTGTCACACTTTTCAGTACTTTGCCACGACTTTGCCACGACTTTTCAGTACTTTGCCATTATTTTTCAGAACTTGGCCACAACTTTTCAGTACTTTGCCACACTTTTCAGCATTTGCCACAACTTTTCAGTACTTTGCCACACTTTTCAGCACTTTGCCACAACTTTTCAGTACTTTGCCACACTTTTCAGTACTTTGCCACGACTTTGCAGCACTTTGCCACTACTTTTCAGTACTTTTCCACACTTTTCAGTACTTTGCCACGACTTTTCAGGACTTCGCCACAACTTTTCAGCACTTTGCCACAACTTTTCAGTACTTTGCCACACTTTTCAGTACTTTGCCACGACTTTGCAGCACTTTGCCACACTTTTCAGCACTTTGCCACAACTTTTCAGTACTTTGCCACAACTTTTCAGAACTTTGCCACAACTTTTCAGTACTTTGCCACACTTCAGCACTTTGCCACACTTTTCAGTACTTTGCCACGACTTTGCAGCACTTTGCCACACTTTTCAGCACTTTGCAACAACTTTTCAGTACTTTGCCACACTTTTCAGTTCTTTGCCACGACTTTGCAGCACTTTGCCACTCTTTTCAGTACTTTGCCACGACTTTGCCACAACTTTTCAGTACTTTGCCACACTTTTCAGTACTTTGCCACGACTTTTCAGCACTTCGCTACTACTTTTCAGTACTTTGCCACGACTTTTCAGCACTTTGCCACAACTTTTCAGTACTTTGTCACACTTTTCAGTACTTTGCCACGACTTTGCCACGACTTTTCAGTACTTTGCCACACTTTTCAGCACTTTGCCACAACTTTTCAGTACTTTGCCACACTTTTCAGCACTTTGCCACAACTTTTCAGTACTTTGCCACACTTTTCAGTACTTTGCCACACTTTTCAGCACTTTGCCACGACTTTTCAGTACTTTGCCACACTTTTCAGTACTTTGCCACGACTTTTTAGCACTTCGCCACTACTTTTCAGTACTTTGCTACACTTTTCAGTACTTTGCCACAACTTTTCAGTACTTTGCCACGACTTTGCAGCACTTTGCCACTCTTTTCAGTACTTTGCCACGACTTTGCCACAACTCTTCAGTACTTTGCCACACTTTTCAGAACTTTGCCACAACTTTTCAGTACTTTGCCACACTTCAGCACTTTGCCACACTTTTCAGTACTTTGCCACGACTTTGCAGCACTTTGCCACACTTTTCAGCACTTTGCCACAACTTTTCAGTACTTTGCCACAACTTTTCAGAACTTTGCCACAACTTTTCAGTACTTTGCCACACTTCAGCACTTTGCCACACTTTTCAGTACTTTGCCACGACTTTGCAGCACTTTGCCACACTTTTCAGCACTTTGCAACAACTTTTCAGTACTTTGCCACACTTTTCAGTTCTTTGCCACGACTTTGCAGCACTTTGCCACTCTTTTCAGTACTTTGCCACGACTTTGCCACAACTTTTCAGTACTTTGCCACACTTTTCAGTACTTTGCCACGACTTTTCAGCACTTCGCTACTACTTTTCAGTACTTTGCCACGACTTTTCAGCACTTTGCCACAACTTTTCAGTACTTTGTCACACTTTTCAGTACTTTGCCACGACTTTGCCACGACTTTTCAGTACTTTGCCACACTTTTCAGCACTTTGCCACAACTTTTCAGTACTTTGCCACACTTTTCAGCACTTTGCCACAACTTTTCAGTACTTTGCCACACTTTTCAGTACTTTGCCACACTTTTCAGCACTTTGCCACGACTTTTCAGTACTTTGCCACACTTTTCAGTACTTTGCCACGACTTTTTAGCACTTCGCCACTACTTTTCAGTACTTTGCTACACTTTTCAGTACTTTGCCACAACTTTTCAGTACTTTGCCACGACTTTGCAGCACTTTGCCACTCTTTTCAGTACTTTGCCACGACTTTGCCACAACTCTTCAGTACTTTGCCACACTTTTCAGTACTTTGCCACAACTTTTCAGCACATTGCCACAACTTTTCAGTACTTTGTCACACTTTTCAGTACTTTGCCACGACTTTGCCACGACTTTTCAGTACTTTGCCATTATTTTTCAGAACTTGGCCACAACTTTTCAGTACTTTGCCACACTTTTCAGCATTTGCCACAACTTTTCAGTACTTTGCCACACTTTTCAGCACTTTGCCACAACTTTTCAGTACTTTGCCACACTTTTCAGTACTTTGCCACGACTTTGCAGCACTTTGCCACTACTTTTCAGTACTTTTCCACACTTTTCAGTACTTTGCCACGACTTTTCAGGACTTCGCCACAACTTTTCAGCACTTTGCCACAACTTTTCAGTACTTTGCCACACTTTTCAGTACTTTGCCACGACTTTGCAGCACTTTGCCACACTTTTCAGCACTTTGCCACAACTTTTCAGTACTTTGCCACAACTTTTCAGAACTTTGCCACAACTTTTCAGTACTTTGCCACACTTCAGCACTTTGCCACACTTTTCAGTACTTTGCCACGACTTTGCAGCACTTTGCCACACTTTTCAGCACTTTGCAACAACTTTTCAGTACTTTGCCACACTTTTCAGTTCTTTGCCACGACTTTGCAGCACTTTGCCACTCTTTTCAGTACTTTGCCACGACTTTGCCACAACTTTTCAGTACTTTGCCACACTTTTCAGTACTTTGCCACGACTTTTCAGCACTTCGCTACTACTTTTCAGTACTTTGCCACGACTTTTCAGCACTTTGCCACAACTTTTCAGTACTTTGTCACACTTTTCAGTACTTTGCCACGACTTTGCCACGACTTTTCAGTACTTTGCCACACTTTTCAGCACTTTGCCACAACTTTTCAGTACTTTGCCACACTTTTCAGCACTTTGCCACAACTTTTCAGTACTTTGCCACACTTTTCAGTACTTTGCCACACTTTTCAGCACTTTGCCACGACTTTTCAGTACTTTGCCACACTTTTCAGTACTTTGCCACGACTTTTTAGCACTTCGCCACTACTTTTCAGTACTTTGCTACACTTTTCAGTACTTTGCCACAACTTTTCAGTACTTTGCCACGACTTTGCAGCACTTTGCCACTCTTTTCAGTACTTTGCCACGACTTTGCCACAACTCTTCAGTACTTTGCCACACTTTTCAGTACTTTGCCACAACTTTTCAGCACATTGCCACAACTTTTCAGTACTTTGTCACACTTTTCAGTACTTTGCCACGACTTTGCCACGACTTTTCAGTACTTTGCCATTATTTTTCAGAACTTGGCCACAACTTTTCAGTACTTTGCCACACTTTTCAGCATTTGCCACAACTTTTCAGTACTTTGCCACACTTTTCAGCACTTTGCCACAACTTTTCAGTACTTTGCCACACTTTTCAGTACTTTGCCACGACTTTGCAGCACTTTGCCACTACTTTTCAGTACTTTTCCACACTTTTCAGTACTTTGCCACGACTTTTCAGGACTTCGCCACAACTTTTCAGTACTTTGCCACACTTTTCAGTACTTTGCCACGACTTTGCCACAACTTTTCAGTACTTTGCCACTCTTTTCAGTACTTTGCCACGACTTTGCCACAACTTTTCAGTACTTTGCCACACTTTTCAGTACTTTGCCACACTTTTCAGTACTTTGCCACGACTTTTCTGCACTTCGCCACTACTTTTCAGTACTTTGCCACACTTTTCAGCACTTTGCCACAACTTTTCAGTACTTTGCCACACTTTTCAGTACTTTGCCACGACTTTGCAGCACTTTGCCACACTTTTCAGCACTTTGCCACAACTTTTCAGTACTTTGCCACAACTTTTCAGAACTTTGCCACAACTTTTCAGTACTTTGCCACACTTCAGCACTTTGCCACACTTTTCAGTACTTTGCCACGACTTTGCAGCACTTTGCCACACTTTTCAGCACTTTGCAACAACTTTTCAGTACTTTGCCACACTTTTCAGTTCTTTGCCAAGACTTTGCAGCACTTTGCCACTCTTTTCAGTACTTTGCCACGACTTTGCCACAACTTTTCAGTACTTTGCCACACTTTTCAGTACTTTGCCACGACTTTTCAGCACTTCGCTACTACTTTTCAGTACTTTGCCACGACTTTTCAGCACTTTGCCACAACTTTTCAGTACTTTGTCACACTTTTCAGTACTTTGCCACGACTTTGCCACGACTTTTCAGTACTTTGCCACTACTTTTGAGAACTTTGCCACAACTTTTCAGTACTTTGCCACACTTTTCAGCACTTTGCCACAACTTTTCAGTACTTTGCCACACTTTTCAGCACTTTGCCACAACTTTTCAGTACTTTGCCACACTTTTCAGCACTTTGCCACGACTTTTCAGTACTTTGCCACACTTTTCAGTACTTTGCCACGACTTTTTAGCACTTCGCCACTACTTTTCAGTACTTTGCTACACTTTTCAGTACTTTGCCACAACTTTTCAGTACTTTGCCACGACTTTGCAGCACTTTGCCACTCTTTTCAGTACTTTGCCACGACTTTGCCACAACTCTTCAGTACTTTGCCACACTTTTCAGTACTTTGCCACAACTTTTCAGCACATTGCCACAACTTTTCAGTACTTTGTCACACTTTTCAGTACTTTGCCACGACTTTGCCACGACTTTTCAGTACTTTGCCATTATTTTTCAGAACTTGGCCACAACTTTTCAGTACTTTGCCACACTTTTCAGCATTTGCCACAACTTTTCAGTACTTTGCCACACTTTTCAGCACTTTGCCACAACTTTTCAGTACTTTGCCACACTTTTCAGTACTTTGCCACGACTTTGCAGCACTTTGCCACTACTTTTCAGTACTTTTCCACACTTTTCAGTACTTTGCCACGACTTTTCAGGACTTCGCCACAACTTTTCAGCACTTTGCCACAACTTTTCAGTACTTTGCCACACTTTTCAGTACTTTGCCACGACTTTGCAGCACTTTGCCACACTTTTCAGCACTTTGCCACAACTTTTCAGTACTTTGCCACAACTTTTCAGAACTTTGCCACAACTTTTCAGTACTTTGCCACACTTCAGCACTTTGCCACACTTTTCAGTACTTTGCCACGACTTTGCAGCACTTTGCCACACTTTTCAGCACTTTGCAACAACTTTTCAGTACTTTGCCACACTTTTCAGTTCTTTGCCACGACTTTGCAGCACTTTGCCACTCTTTTCAGTACTTTGCCACGACTTTGCCACAACTTTTCAGTACTTTGCCACACTTTTCAGTACTTTGCCACGACTTTTCAGCACTTCGCTACTACTTTTCAGTACTTTGCCACGACTTTTCAGCACTTTGCCACAACTTTTCAGTACTTTGTCACACTTTTCAGTACTTTGCCACGACTTTGCCACGACTTTTCAGTACTTTGCCACACTTTTCAGCACTTTGCCACAACTTTTCAATACTTTGCCACACTTTTCAGCACTTTGCCACAATTTTTCAGTACTTTGCCACACTTTTCAGTACTTTGCCACACTTTTCAGCACTTTGCCACGACTTTTCAGTACTTTGCACACTTTTCAGTACTTTGCCACGACTTTTTAGCACTTCGCCTCTACTTTTCAGTACTTTGCTACACTTTTCAGTACTTTGCCACAACTTTTCAGTACTTTGCCACGACTTTGCAGCACTTTGCCACTCTTTTCAGTACTTTGCCACGACTTTGCCACAACTCTTCAGTACTTTGCCACACTTTTCAGTACTTTGCCACAACTTTTCAGCACATTGCCACAACTTTTCAGTACTTTGTCACACTTTTCAGTACTTTGCCACGACTTTGCCACGACTTTTCAGTACTTTGCCATTATTTTTCAGAACTTGGCCACAACTTTTCAGTACTTTGCCACACTTTTCAGCATTTGCCACAACTTTTCAGTACTTTGCCACACTTTTCAGCACTTTGCCACAACTTTTCAGTACTTTGCCACACTTTTCAGTACTTTGCCACGACTTTGCAGCACTTTGCCACTACTTTTCAGTACTTTTCCACACTTTTCAGTACTTTGCCACGACTTTTCAGGACTTCGCCACAACTTTTCAGTACTTTGCCACACTTTTCAGTACTTTGCCACGACTTTGCCACAACTTTTCAGTACTTTGCCACTCTTTTCAGTACTTTGCCACGACTTTGCCACAACTTTTCAGTACTTTGCCACACTTTTCAGTACTTTGCCACACTTTTCAGTACTTTGCCACGACTTTTCTGCACTTCGCCACTACTTTTCAGTACTTTGCCACACTTTTCAGCACTTTGCCACAACTTTTCAGTACTTTGCCACACTTTTCAGTACTTTGCCACGACTTTGCAGCACTTTGCCACACTTTTCAGCACTTTGCCACAACTTTTCAGTACTTTGCCACAACTTTTCAGAACTTTGCCACAACTTTTCAGTACTTTGCCACACTTCAGCACTTTGCCACACTTTTCAGTACTTTGCCACGACTTTGCAGCACTTTGCCACACTTTTCAGCACTTTGCAACAACTTTTCAGTACTTTGCCACACTTTTCAGTTCTTTGCCAAGACTTTGCAGCACTTTGCCACTCTTTTCAGTACTTTGCCACGACTTTGCCACAACTTTTCAGTACTTTGCCACACTTTTCAGTACTTTGCCACGACTTTTCAGCACTTCGCTACTACTTTTCAGTACTTTGCCACGACTTTTCAGCACTTTGCCACAACTTTTCAGTACTTTGTCACACTTTTCAGTACTTTGCCACGACTTTGCCACGACTTTTCAGTACTTTGCCACTACTTTTGAGAACTTTGCCACAACTTTTCAGTACTTTGCCACACTTTTCAGCACTTTGCCACAACTTTTCAGTACTTTGCCACACTTTTCAGCACTTTGCCACAACTTTTCAGTACTTTGCCACACTTTTCAGTACTTTGCCACACTTTTCAGCACTTTGCCACGACTTTTCAGTACTTTGCCACACTTTTCAGTACTTTGCCACGACTTTTTAGCACTTCGCCACTACTTTTCAGTACTTTGCTACACTTTTCAGTACTTTGCCACAACTTTTCAGTACTTTGCCACGACTTTGCAGCACTTTGCCACTCTTTTCAGTACTTTGCCACGACTTTGCCACAACTCTTCAGTACTTTGCCACACTTTTCAGTACTTTGCCACGACTTTTCAGCACATTGCCACAACTTTTCAGTACTTTGTCACACTTTTCAGTACTTTGCCACGACTTTGCCACGACTTTTCAGTACTTTGCCATTATTTTTCAGAACTTGGCCACAACTTTTCAGTACTTTGCCACACTTTTCAGCATTTGCCACAACTTTTCAGTACTTTGCCACACTTTTCAGCACTTTGCCACAACTTTTCAGTACTTTGCCACACTTTTCAGTACTTTGCCACGACTTTTCAGCACTTCGCCACAACTTTTCAGTACTTTGCCACACTTTTCAGTACTTTGCCACGACTTTGCCACGACTTTTCAGTACTTTGCCACTACTTTTCAGCACTTTGCCACAACTTTTCAGTACTTTGCCACACTTTTCAGCACTTTGCCACAACTTTTCAGTACTTTGCCACACTTTTCAGTACTTTGCCACGACTTTGCCACAACTTTTCAGTACTTTGCCACTCTTTTCAGTACTTTGCCACGACTTTGCCACAACTTTTCAGTACTTTGCCACACTTTTCAGTACTTTGCCACACTTTTCAGTACTTTGCCACGACTTTTCTGCACTTCGCCACTACTTTTCAGTACTTTGCCACACTTTTCAGCACTTTGCCACAACTTTTCAGTACTTTGCCACACTTTTCAGTACTTTGCCACGACTTTGCAGCACTTTGCCACACTTTTCAGCACTTTGCCACAACTTTTCAGTACTTTGCCACAACTTTTCAGAACTTTGCCACAACTTTTCAGTACTTTGCCACACTTCAGCTCTTTGCCACACTTTTCAGTACTTTGCCACGACTTTGCAGCACTTTTGCCACACTTTTCAGCACTTTGCAACAACTTTTCAGTACTTTGCCACACTTTTCAGTTCTTTGCCAAGACTTTGCAGCACTTTGCCACTCTTTTCAGTACTTTGCCACGACTTTGCCACAACTTTTCAGTACTTTGCCACACTTTTCAGTACTTTGCCACGACTTTTCAGCACTTCGCTACTACTTTTCAGTACTTTGCCACGACTTTTCAGCACTTTGCCACAACTTTTCAGTACTTTGTCACACTTTTCAGTACTTTGCCACGACTTTGCCACGACTTTTCAGTACTTTGCCACTACTTTTGAGAACTTTGCCACAACTTTTCAGTACTTTGCCACACTTTTCAGCACTTTGCCACAACTTTTCAGTACTTTGCCACACTTTTCAGCACTTTGCCACAACTTTTCAGTACTTTGCCACACTTTTCAGTACTTTGCCACACTTTTCAGCACTTTGCCACGACTTTTCAGTACTTTGCCACACTTTTCAGTACTTTGCCACGACTTTTTAGCACTTCGCCACTACTTTTCAGTACTTTGCTACACTTTTCAGTACTTTGCCACAACTTTTCAGTACTTTGCCACGACTTTGCAGCACTTTGCCACTCTTTTCAGTACTTTGCCACGACTTTGCCACAACTCTTCAGTACTTTGCCACACTTTTCAGTACTTTGCCACGACTTTTCAGCACATTGCCACAACTTTTCAGTACTTTGTCACACTTTTCAGTACTTTGCCACGACTTTGCCACGACTTTTCAGTACTTTGCCATTATTTTTCAGAACTTGGCCACAACTTTTCAGTACTTTGCCACACTTTTCAGCATTTGCCACAACTTTTCAGTACTTTGCCACACTTTTCAGCACTTTGCCACAACTTTTCAGTACTTTGCCACACTTTTCAGTACTTTGCCACGACTTTGCAGCACTTTGCCACTACTTTTCAGTACTTTTCCACACTTTTCAGTACTTTGCCACGACTTTTCAGCACTTCGCCACAACTTTTCAGTACTTTGCCACACTTTTCAGTACTTTGCCACGACTTTGCCACAACTTTTCAGTACTTTGCCACTCTTTTCAGTACTTTGCCACGACTTTGCCACAACTTTTCAGTACTTTGCCACACTTTTCAGTACTTTGCCACACTTTTCAGTACTTTGCCACGACTTTTCAGCACTTCGCCACTACTTTTCAGTACTTTGCCACACTTTTCAGCACTTTGCCACAACTTTTCAGTACTTTGCCACACTTTTCAGTACTTTGCCACGACTTTGCAGCACTTTGCCACACTTTTCAGCACTTTGCCACAACTTTTCAGTACTTTGCCACAACTTTTCAGAACTTTGCCACAACTTTTCAGTACTTTGCCACACTTCAGCACTTTGCCACACTTTTCAGTACTTTGCCACGACTTTGCAGCACTTTGCCACACTTTTCAGCACTTTGCAACAACTTTTCAGTACTTTGCCACACTTTTCAGTTCTTTGCCACGACTTTGCAGCACTTTGCCACTCTTTTCAGTACTTTGCCACGACTTTGCCACAACTTTTCAGTACTTTGCCACACTTTTCAGTACTTTGCCACGACTTTTCAGCACTTCGCTACTACTTTTCAGTACTTTGCCACGACTTTTCAGCACTTTGCCACAACTTTTCAGTACTTTGTCACACTTTTCAGTACTTTGCCACGACTTTGCCACGACTTTTCAGTACTTTGCCACTACTTTTGAGAACTTTGCCACAACTTTTCAGTACTTTGCCACACTTTTCAGCACTTTGCCACAACTTTTCAGTACTTTGCCACACTTTTCAGCACTTTGCCACAACTTTTCAGTACTTTGCCACACTTTTCAGTACTTTGCCACACTTTTCAGCACTTTGCCACGACTTTTCAGTACTTTGCCACACTTTTCAGTACTTTGCCACGACTTTTTAGCACTTCGCCACTACTTTTCAGTACTTTGCTACACTTTTCAGTACTTTGCCACAACTTTTCAGTACTTTGCCACGACTTTGCAGCACTTTGCCACTCTTTTCAGTACTTTGCCACGACTTTGCCACAACTCTTCAGTACTTTGCCACACTTTTCAGTACTTTGCCACGACTTTTCAGCACATTGCCACAACTTTTCAGTACTTTGTCACACTTTTCAGTACTTTGCCACGACTTTGCCACGACTTTTCAGTACTTTGCCATTACTTTTCAGAACTTGGCCACAACTTTTCAGTACTTTGCCACACTTTTCAGTATTTGCCACAACTTTTCAGTACTTTGCCACACTTTTCAGCACTTTGCCACAACTTTTCAGTACTTTGCCACACTTTTCAGTACTTTGCCACGACTTTGCAGCACTTTGCCACTACTTTTCAGTACTTTTCCACACTTTTCAGTACTTTGCCACGACTTTTCAGCACTTCGCCACAACTTTTCAGTACTTTGCCACACTTTTCAGTACTTTGCCACGACTTTGCCACAACTTTTCAGTACTTTGCCACTCTTTTCAGTACTTTGCCACGACTTTGCCACAACTTTTCAGTACTTTGCCACACTTTTCAGTACTTTGCCACGACTTTTCAGCACTTCGCCACTACTTTTCAGTACTTTGCCACACTTTTCAGCACTTTGCCACAACTTTTCAGTACTTTGCCACACTTTTCAGTACTTTGCCACGACTTTGCAGCACTTTGCCACACTTTTCAGCACTTTGCCACAACTTTTCAGTACTTTGCCACACTTTTCAGTTCTTTGCCACGACTTTGCAGCACTTTGCCACTCTTTTCAGTACTTTGCCACGACTGTGCCACAACTCGTCAGTACTTTGCCACACTTTTCAATACTTTGCCACACTTTTCAGCACTTTGCCACAACTTTTCAGTACTTTGTCACACTTTTCAGTACTTTGCCACGACTTTGCCACGACTTTTCAGTACTTTGCCACTACTTTTCAGAACTTTGCCACAACTTTTCAGTACTTTGCCACACTTTTCAGCACTTTGCCACAACTTTTCAGTACTTTGCCACACTTTTCAGCACTTTGCCACAACTTTTCAGTACTTTGCCACACTTTTCAGTACTTTGCCACGACTTTGCAGCACTTTGCCACAACTTTTCATTACTTTGCCACTCTTTTCAGTACTTAGCCACGACTTTGCCACAACTTTTCAGTACTTTGCCACACTTTTCAGTACTTTGCCACGACTTTGCCACGACTTTTCAGTACTTTGCCACTACTTTTCAGCACTTTGCCACAACTTTTCAGTATTTGCCACACTTTTCAGCACTTTGCCACAACTTTTCTTTACTTTGCCACACTTTTCAGTACTTTGCCACGACTTTGCAGCACTTTGCCACACTTTTCAGCACTTTGCCAAACTTTTCAGTACTTTGCCACACTTTTCAGTACTTTGCCACGACTTTGCCACGACTTTTCAGCACTTTGCCACAACTTTTCAGTACTTTGCCACACTTTTCAGTACATTGCCACGACTTTTCAGCACTTCGCCACAACTTTTCAGTACTTTGCCACACTTTTCAGTACTTTGCCACGACTTTGCCACAACTTTTCAGTACTTTGCCACTCTTTTCAGTACTTTGCCACGACTTTGCCACAACTTTTCAGTACTTTGCCACACTTTTCAGTACTTTGCCACAACTTTTCAGTACTTTGCCACACTTTTCAGTACTTTGCCACGACTTTTCAGCACTTCGCTACTACTTTTCAGTACTTTGCCACGACTTTTCAGCACTTTGCCACAACTTTTCAGTACTTTGTCACACTTTTCAGTACTTTGCCACGACTTTGCCACGACTTTTCAGTACTTTGCCACTAATTTTGAGAACTTTGCCACAACTTTTCAGTACTTTGCCACACTTTTCAGCACTTTGCCACAACTTTTCAGTACTTTGCCACACTTTTCAGCACTTTGCCACAACTTTTCAGTACTTTGCCACACTTTTCAGTACTTTGCCACACTTTTCAGCACTTTGCCACGACTTTTCAGTACTTTGCCACACTTTTCAGTACTTTGCCACGACTTTTTAGCACTTCGCCACTACTTTTCAGTACTTTGCTACACTTTTCAGTACTTTGCCACAACTTTTCAGTACTTTGCCACGACTTTGCAGCACTTTGCCACTCTTTTCAGTACTTTGCCACGACTTTGCCACAACTCTTCAGTACTTTGCCACACTTTTCAGTACTTTGCCACGACTTTTCAGCACATTGCCACAACTTTTCAGTACTTTGTCACACTTTTCAGTACTTTGCCACGACTTTGCCACGACTTTTCAGTACTTTGCCATTACTTTTCAGAACTTGGCCACAACTTTTCAGTACTTTGCCACACTTTTCAGCATTTGCCACAACTTTTCAGTACTTTGCCACACTTTTCAGCACTTTGCCACAACTTTTCAGTACTTTGCCACACTTTTCAGTACTTTGCCACGACTTTGCAGCACTTTGCCACTACTTTTCAGTACTTTTCCACACTTTTCAGTACTTTGCCACGACTTTTCAGCACTTCGCCACAACTTTTCAGTACTTTGCCACACTTTTCAGTACTTTGCCACGACTTTGCCACAACTTTTCAGTACTTTGCCACTCTTTTCAGTACTTTGCCACGACTTTGCCACAACTTTTCAGTACTTTGCCACACTTTTCAGTACTTTGCCACGACTTTTCAGCACTTCGCCACTACTTTTCAGTACTTTGCCACACTTTTCAGCACTTTGCCACAACTTTTCAGTACTTTGCCACACTTTTCAGTACTTTGCCACGACTTTGCAGCACTTTGCCACACTTTTCAGCACTTTGCCACAACTTTTCAGTACTTTGCCACACTTTTCAGTTCTTTGCCACGACTTTGCAGCACTTTGCCACTCTTTTCAGTACTTTGCCACGACTGTGCCACAACTCGTCAGTACTTTGCCACACTTTTCAGTACTTTGCCACACTTTTCAGCACTTTGCCACAACTTTTCAGTACTTTGTCACACTTTTCAGTACTTTGCCACGACTTTGCCACGACTTTTCAGTACTTTGCCACTACTTTTCAGAACTTTGCCACAACTTTTCAGTACTTTGCCACACTTTTCAGCACTTTGCCACAACTTTTCAGTACTTTGCCACACTTTTCAGCACTTTGCCACAACTTTTCAGTACTTTGCCACACTTTTCAGTACTTTGCCACTACTTTTCAGCACTTTGCCACAACTTTTCAGTATTTGCCACACTTTTCAGCACTTTGCCACAACTTTTCTTTACTTTGCCACACTTTTCAGTACTTTGCCACGACTTTGCAGCACTTTGCCACACTTTTCAGCACTTTGCCAAACTTTTCAGTACTTTGCCACACTTTTCAGTACTTTGCCACGACTTTGCCACGACTTTTCAGCACTTTGCCACAACTTTTCAGTACTTTGCCACACTTTTCAGTACATTGCCACGACTTTTCAGCACTTCGCCACAACTTTTCAGTACTTTGCCACACTTTTCAGTACTTTGCCACGACTTTGCCACAACTTTTCAGTACTTTGCCACTCTTTTCAGTACTTTGCCACGACTTTGCCACAACTTTTCAGTACTTTGCCACACTTTTCAGTACTTTGCCACAACTTTTCAGTACTTTGCCACACTTTTCAGTACTTTGCCACGACTTTTCAGCACTTCGCTACTACTTTTCAGTACTTTGCCACGACTTTTCAGCACTTTGCCACAACTTTTCAGTACTTTGTCACACTTTTCAGTACTTTGCCACGACTTTGCCACGACTTTTCAGTACTTTGCCACTAATTTTGAGAACTTTGCCACAACTTTTCAGTACTTTGCCACACTTTTCAGCACTTTGCCACAACTTTTCAGTACTTTGCCACACTTTTCAGCACTTTGCCACAACTTTTCAGTACTTTGCCACACTTTTCAGTACTTTGCCACACTTTTCAGCACTTTGCCACGACTTTTCAGTACTTTGCCACACTTTTCAGTACTTTGCCACGACTTTTTAGCACTTCGCCACTACTTTTCAGTACTTTGCTACACTTTTCAGTACTTTGCCACAACTTTTCAGTACTTTGCCACGACTTTGCAGCACTTTGCCACTCTTTTCAGTACTTTGCCACGACTTTGCCACAACTCTTCAGTACTTTGCCACACTTTTCAGTACTTTGCCACGACTTTTCAGCACATTGCCACAACTTTTCAGTACTTTGTCACACTTTTCAGTACTTTGCCACGACTTTGCCACGACTTTTCAGTACTTTGCCATTACTTTTCAGAACTTGGCCACAACTTTTCAGTACTTTGCCACACTTTTCAGCATTTGCCACAACTTTTCAGTACTTTGCCACACTTTTCAGCACTTTGCCACAACTTTTCAGTACTTTGCCACACTTTTCAGTACTTTGCCACGACTTTGCAGCACTTTGCCACTACTTTTCAGTACTTTTCCACACTTTTCAGTACTTTGCCACGACTTTTCAGCACTTCGCCACAACTTTTCAGTACTTTGCCACACTTTTCAGTACTTTGCCACGACTTTGCCACAACTTTTCAGTACTTTGCCACTCTTTTCAGTACTTTGCCACGACTTTGCCACAACTTTTCAGTACTTTGCCACACTTTTCAGTACTTTGCCACGACTTTTCAGCACTTCGCCACTACTTTTCAGTACTTTGCCACACTTTTCAGCACTTTGCCACAACTTTTCAGTACTTTGCCACACTTTTCAGTACTTTGCCACGACTTTGCAGCACTTTGCCACACTTTTCAGCACTTTGCCACAACTTTTCAGTACTTTGCCACACTTTTCAGTTCTTTGCCACGACTTTGCAGCACTTTGCCACTCTTTTCAGTACTTTGCCACGACTGTGCCACAACTCGTCAGTACTTTGCCACACTTTTCAGTACTTTGCCACACTTTTCAGCACTTTGCCACAACTTTTCAGTACTTTGTCACACTTTTCAGTACTTTGCCACGACTTTGCCACGACTTTTCAGTACTTTGCCACTACTTTTCAGAACTTTGCCACAACTTTTCAGTACTTTGCCACACTTTTCAGCACTTTGCCACAACTTTTCAGTACTTTGCCACACTTTTCAGCACTTTGCCACAACTTTTCAGTACTTTGCCACACTTTTCAGTACTTTGCCACGACTTTGCAGCACTTTGCCACAACTTTTCATTACTTTGCCACTCTTTTCAGTACTTAGCCACGACTTTGCCACAACTTTTCAGTACTTTGCCACATTTTTCAGTACTTTGCCACGACTTTGCCACGACTTTTCAGTACTTTGCCACTACTTTTCAGCACTTTGCCACAACTTTTCAGTATTTGCCACACTTTTCAGCACTTTGCCACAACTTTTCTTTACTTTGCCACACTTTTCAGTACTTTGCCACGACTTTGCAGCACTTTGCCACACTTTTCAGCACTTTGCCAAACTTTTCAGTACTTTGCCACACTTTTCAGTACTTTGCCACGACTTTGCCACGACTTTTCAGCACTTTGCCACAACATTTCAGTACTTTGCCACACTTTTCAGTACATTGCCACGACTTTTCAGCACTTCGCCACAACTTTTCAGTACTTTGCCACACTTTTCAGTACTTTGCCACGACTTTGCCACAACTTTTCAGTACTTTACCACACTTTTCAGTACTTTGCCAAGACTTTGCCACAACTGTTCAGTCCTTTGCCACACTTTTCAGCACTTTGCCACGACTTTGCAGCACTTTGCCACACTTTTCAGCACTTTGCCACAACTTTTCAGTACTTTGCCACACTTTTCAGTACTTTGCCACGACTTTGCAGCACTTTGCCACTGTTTTCAGTACTTTGCCAAGACTTTGCCACAACTCTTCAGTACTTTGCCACACTTTTCAGTACTTTGCCACGACTTTTCAGTACTTTGCCACTACTTTTCAGCACTTTGCCACAACTTTTCAGTACTTTGCCACACTTTTCAGCACTTTGCCACAACTTTTCAGTACTTTGCCACACTTTTCAGTACTTTGCCACGACTTTGCAGCACTTTGCCACAACTTTTCAGTACTTTGCCACTCTTTTCAGCACATTGCCACAGCTTTTCAGTACTTTGCCACACTTTTCAGTACTTTGCCACGACTTTGCCACGACTTTTCAGTACTTTGCCACTACTTTTCAGCACTTTGCCACAACTTTTCAGTACTTTGCCACACTTCAGCACTTTGCCACACTTTTCAGTACTTTGCCACGACTTTGCAGCACTTTGCCACACTTTTCAGCACTTTGCAACAACTTTTCAGTACTTTGCCACACTTTTCAGTTCTTTGCCACGACTTTGCAGCACTTTGCCACTCTTTTCAGTACTTTGCCACGACTTTGCCACAACTTTTCAGTACTTTGCCACACTTTTCAGTACTTTGCCACGAATTTTCAGCACTTCGCTACTACTTTTCAGTACTTTGCCACGACTTTTCAGCACTTTGCCACAACTTTTCAGTACTTTGTCACACTTTTCAGTACTTTGCCACGACTTTGCCACGACTTTTCAGTACTTTGCCACTACTTTTGAGAACTTTGCCACAACTTTTCAGTACTTTGCCACACTTTTCAGCACTTTGCCACAACTTTTCAGTACTTTGCCACACTTTTCAGCACTTTGCCACAACTTTTCAGTACTTTGCCACACTTTTCAGTACTTTGCCACACTTTTCAGCACTTTGCCACGACTTTTCAGTACTTTGCCACACTTTTCAGTACTTTGCCACGACTTTTTAGCACTTCGCCACTACTTTTCAGTACTTTGCTACACTTTTCAGTACTTTGCCACAACTTTTCAGTACTTTGCCACGACTTTGCAGCACTTTGCCACTCTTTTCAGTACTTTGCCTCGACTTTGCCACAACTCTTCAGTACTTTGCCACACTTTTCAGTACTTTGCCACGACTTTTCAGCACATTGCCACAACTTTTCAGTACTTTGTCACACTTTTCAGTACTTTGCCACGACTTTGCCACGACTTTTCAGTACTTTGCCATTATTTTTCAGAACTTGGCCACAACTTTTCAGTACTTTGCCACACTTTTCAGCATTTGCCACAACTTTTCAGTACTTTGCCACACTTTTCAGCACTTTGCCACAACTTTTCAGTACTTTGCCACACTTTTCAGTACTTTGCCACGACTTTGCAGCACTTTGCCACTACTTTTCAGTACTTTTCCACACTTTTCAGTACTTTGCCACGACTTTTCAGCACTTCGCCACAACTTTTCAGTACTTTGCCACACTTTTCAGTACTTTGCCACGACTTTGCCACAACTTTTCAGTACTTTGCCACTCTTTTCAGTACTTTGCCACGACTTTGCCACAACTTTTCAGTACTTTGCCACACTTTTCAGTACTTTGCCACACTTTTCAGTACTTTGCCACGACTTTTCAGCACTTCGCCACTACTTTTCAGTACTTTGCCACACTTTTCAGCACTTTGCCACAACTTTTCAGTACTTTGCCACACTTTTCAGTACTTTGCCACGACTTTGCAGCACTTTGCCACACTTTTCAGCACTTTGCCACAACTTTTCAGTACTTTGCCACAACTTTTCAGAACTTTGCCACAACTTTTCAGTACTTTGCCACACTTCAGCACTTTGCCACACTTTTCAGTACTTTGCCACGACTTTGCAGCACTTTGCCACACTTTTCAGCACTTTGCAACAACTTTTCAGTACTTTGCCACACTTTTCAGTTCTTTGCCACGACTTTGCAGCACTTTGCCACTCTTTTCAGTACTTTGCCACGACTTTGCCACAACTTTTCAGTACTTTGCCACACTTTTCAGTACTTTGCCACGACTTTTCAGCACTTCGCTACTACTTTTCAGTACTTTGCCACGACTTTTCAGCACTTTGCCACAACTTTTCAGTACTTTGTCACACTTTTCAGTACTTTGCCACGACTTTGCCACGACTTTTCAGTACTTTGCCACTACTTTTGAGAACTTTGCCACAACTTTTCAGTACTTTGCCACACTTTTCAGCACTTTGCCACAACTTTTCAGTACTTTGCCACACTTTTCAGCACTTTGCCACAACTTTTCAGTACTTTGCCACACTTTTCAGTACTTTGCCACACTTTTCAGCACTTTGCCACGACTTTTCAGTACTTTGCCACACTTTTCAGTACTTTGCCACGACTTTTTAGCACTTCGCCACTACTTTTCAGTACTTTGCTACACTTTTCAGTACTTTGCCACAACTTTTCAGTACTTTGCCACGACTTTGCAGCACTTTGCCACTCTTTTCAGTACTTTGCCACGACTTTGCCACAACTCTTCAGTACTTTGCCACACTTTTCAGTACTTTGCCACGACTTTTCAGCACATTGCCACAACTTTTCAGTACTTTGTCACACTTTTCAGTACTTTGCCACGACTTTGCCACGACTTTTCAGTACTTTGCCATTACTTTTCAGAACTTGGCCACAACTTTTCAGTACTTTGCCACACTTTTCAGTATTTGCCACAACTTTTCAGTACTTTGCCACACTTTTCAGCACTTTGCCACAACTTTTCAGTACTTTGCCACACTTTTCAGTACTTTGCCACGACTTTGCAGCACTTTGCCACTACTTTTCAGTACTTTTCCACACTTTTCAGTACTTTGCCACGACTTTTCAGCACTTCGCCACAACTTTTCAGTACTTTGCCGCACTTTTCAGTACTTTGCCACGACTTTGCCACAACTTTTCAGTACTTTGCCACTCTTTTCAGTACTTTGCCACGACTTTGCCACAACTTTTCAGTACTTTGCCACACTTTTCAGTACTTTGCCACGACTTTTCAGCACTTCGCCACTACTTTTCAGTACTTTGCCACACTTTTCAGCACTTTGCCACACTTTTCAGTACTTTGCCACAACTTTTCAGTACTTTGCCACACTTTTCAGTTCTTTGCCACGACTTTGCAGCACTTTGCCACTCTTTTCAGTACTTTGCCACGACTGTGCCACAACTCGTCAGTACTTTGCCACACTTTTCAGTACTTTGCCACACTTTTCAGCACTTTGCCACAACTTTTCAGTACTTTGTCACACTTTTCAGTACTTTGCCACGACTTTGCCACGACTTTTCAGTACTTTGCCACTACTTTTCAGAACTTTGCCACAACTTTTCAGTACTTTGCCACACTTTTCAGCACTTTGCCACAACTTTTCAGTACTTTGCCACACTTTTCAGCACTTTGCCACAACTTTTCAGTACTTTGCCACACTTTTCAGTACTTTGCCACGACTTTGCAGCACTTTGCCACAACTTTTCATTACTTTGCCACTCTTTTCAGTACTTAGCCACGACTTTGCCACAACTTTTCAGTACTTTGCCACACTTTTCAGTACTTTGCCACGACTTTGCCACGACTTTTCAGTACTTTGCCACTACTTTTCAGCACTTTGCCACAACTTTTCAGTATTTGCCACACTTTTCAGCACTTTGCCACAACTTTTCTTTACTTTGCCACACTTTTCAGTACTTTGCCACGACTTTGCAGCACTTTGCCACACTTTTCAGCACTTTGCCAAACTTTTCAGTACTTTGCCACACTTTTCAGTACTTTGCCACGACTTTGCCACGACTTTTCAGCACTTTGCCACAACTTTTCAGTACTTTGCCACACTTTTCAGTACATTGCCACGACTTTTCAGCACTTCGCCACAACTTTTCAGTACTTTGCCACACTTTTCAGTACTTTGCCACGACTTTGCCACAACTTTTCAGTACTTTGCCACTCTTTTCAGTACTTTGCCACGACTTTGCCACAACTTTTCAGTACTTTGCCACACTTTTCAGTACTTTGCCACAACTTTTCAGTACTTTGCCACACTTTTCAGTACTTTGCCACGACTTTTCAGCACTTCGCTACTACTTTTCAGTACTTTGCCACGACTTTTCAGCACTTTGCCACAACTTTTCAGTACTTTGTCACACTTTTCAGTACTTTGCCACGACTTTGCCACGACTTTTCAGTACTTTGCCACTACTTTTGAGAACTTTGCCACAACTTTTCAGTACTTTGCCACACTTTTCAGCACTTTGCCACAACTTTTCAGTACTTTGCCACACTTTTCAGCACTTTGCCACAACTTTTCAGTACTTTGCCACACTTTTCAGTACTTTGCCACACTTTTCAGCACTTTGCCACGACTTTTCAGTACTTTGCCACACTTTTCAGTACTTTGCCACGACTTTTTAGCACTTCGCCACTACTTTTCAGTACTTTGCTACACTTTTCAGTACTTTGCCACAACTTTTCAGTACTTTGCCACGACTTTGCAGCACTTTGCCACTCTTTTCAGTACTTTGCCACGACTTTGCCACAACTCTTCAGTACTTTGCCACACTTTTCAGTACTTTGCCACGACTTTTCAGCACATTGCCACAACTTTTCAGTACTATGTCACACTTTTCAGTACTTTGCCACGACTTTGCCACGACTTTTCAGTACTTTGCCATTACTTTTCAGAACTTGGCCACAACTTTTCAGTACTTTGCCACACTTTTCAGCATTTGCCACAACTTTTCAGTACTTTGCCACACTTTTCAGCACTTTGCCACAACTTTTCAGTACTTTGCCACACTTTTCAGTACTTTGCCACGACTTTGCAGCACTTTGCCACTACTTTTCAGTACTTTTCCACACTTTTCAGTACTTTGCCACGACTTTTCAGCACTTCGCCACAACTTTTCAGTACTTTGCCACACTTTTCAGTACTTTGCCACGACTTTGCCACAACTTTTCAGTACTTTGCCACTCTTTTCAGTACTTTGCCACGACTTTGCCACAACTTTTCAGTACTTTGCCACACTTTTCAGTACTTTGCCACGACTTTTCAGCACTTCGCCACTACTTTTCAGTACTTTGCCACACTTTTCAGCACTTTGCCACAACTTTTCAGTACTTTGCCACACTTTTCAGTACTTTGCCACGACTTTGCAGCACTTTGCCACACTTTTCAGCACTTTGCCACAACTTTTCAGTACTTTGCCACACTTTTCAGTTCTTTGCCACGACTTTGCAGCACTTTGCCACTCTTTTCAGTACTTTGCCACGACTGTGCCACAACTCGTCAGTACTTTGCCACACTTTTCAGTACTTTGCCACACTTTTCAGCACTTTGCCACAACTTTTCAGTACTTTGTCACACTTTTCAGTACTTTGCCACGACTTTGCCACGACTTTTCAGTACTTTGCCACTACTTTTCAGAACTTTGCCACAACTTTTCAGTACTTTGCCACACTTTTCAGCACTTTGCCACAACTTTTCAGTACTTTGCCACACTTTTCAGCACTTTGCCACAACTTTTCAGTACTTTGCCACACTTTTCAGTACTTTGCCACGACTTTGCAGCACTTTGCCACAACTTTTCATTACTTTGCCACTCTTTTCAGTACTTAGCCACGACTTTGCCACAACTTTTCAGTACTTTGCCACACTTTTCAGTACTTTGCCACGACTTTGCCACGACTTTTCAGTACTTTGCCACTACTTTTCAGCACTTTGCCACAACTTTTCAGTATTTGCCACACTTTTCAGCACTTTGCCACAACTTTTCTTTACTTTGCCACACTTTTCAGTACTTTGCCACGACTTTGCAGCACTTTGCCACACTTTTCAGCACTTTGCCAAACTTTTCAGTACTTTGCCACACTTTTCAGTACTTTGCCACGACTTTGCCACGACTTTTCAGCACTTTGCCACAACTTTTCAGTACTTTGCCACACTTTTCAGTACATTGCCACGACTTTTCAGCACTTCGCCACAACTTTTCAGTACTTTGCCACACTTTTCAGTACTTTGCCACGACTTTGCCACAACTTTTCAGTACTTTACCACACTTTTCAGTACTTTGCCAAGACTTTGCCACAACTGTTCAGTCCTTTGCCACACTTTTCAGCACTTTGCCACGACTTTGCAGCACTTTGCCACACTTTTCAGCACTTTGCCACAACTTTTCAGTACTTTGCCACACTTTTCAGTACTTTGCCACGACTTTGCAGCACTTTGCCACTGTTTTCAGTACTTTGCCAAGACTTTGCCACAACTCTTCAGTACTTTGCCACACTTTTCAGTACTTTGCCACGACTTTTCAGTACTTTGCCACTACTTTTCAGCACTTTGCCACAACTTTTCAGTACTTTGCCACACTTTTCAGCACTTTGCCACAACTTTTCAGTACTTTGCCACACTTTTCAGTACTTTGCCACGACTTTGCAGCACTTTGCCACAACTTTTCAGTACTTTGCCACTCTTTTCAGCACATTGCCACAGCTTTTCAGTACTTTGCCACACTTTTCAGTACTTTGCCACGACTTTGCCACGACTTTTCAGTACTTTGCCACTACTTTTCAGCACTTTGCCACAACTTTTCAGTACTTTGCCACACTTCAGCACTTTGCCACACTTTTCAGTACTTTGCCACGACTTTGCAGCACTTTGCCACACTTTTCAGCACTTTGCAACAACTTTTCAGTACTTTGCCACACTTTTCAGTTCTTTGCCACGACTTTGCAGCACTTTGCCACTCTTTTCAGTACTTTGCCACGACTTTGCCACAACTTTTCAGTACTTTGCCACACTTTTCAGTACTTTGCCACGAATTTTCAGCACTTCGCTACTACTTTTCAGTACTTTGCCACGACTTTTCAGCACTTTGCCACAACTTTTCAGTACTTTGTCACACTTTTCAGTACTTTGCCACGACTTTGCCACGACTTTTCAGTACTTTGCCACTACTTTTGAGAACTTTGCCACAACTTTTCAGTACTTTGCCACACTTTTCAGCACTTTGCCACAACTTTTCAGTACTTTGCCACACTTTTCAGCACTTTGCCACAACTTTTCAGTACTTTGCCACACTTTTCAGTACTTTGCCACACTTTTCAGCACTTTGCCACGACTTTTCAGTACTTTGCCACACTTTTCAGTACTTTGCCACGACTTTTTAGCACTTCGCCACTACTTTTCAGTACTTTGCTACACTTTTCAGTACTTTGCCACAACTTTTCAGTACTTTGCCACGACTTTGCAGCACTTTGCCACTCTTTTCAGTACTTTGCCACGACTTTGCCACAACTCTTCAGTACTTTGCCACACTTTTCAGTACTTTGCCACGACTTTTCAGCACATTGCCACAACTTTTCAGTACTTTGTCACACTTTTCAGTTCTTTGCCACGACTTTGCCACGACTTTTCAGTACTTTGCCATTACTTTTCAGAACTTGGCCACAACTTTTCAGTACTTTGCCACACTTTTCAGTATTTGCCACAACTTTTCAGTACTTTGCCACACTTTTCAGCACTTTGCCACAACTTTTCAGTACTTTGCCACACTTTTCAGTACTTTGCCACGACTTTGCAGCACTTTGCCACTACTTTTCAGTACTTTTCCACACTTTTCAGTACTTTGCCACGACTTTTCAGCACTTCGCCACAACTTTTCAGTACTTTGCCACACTTTTCAGTACTTTGCCACGACTTTGCCACAACTTTTCAGTACTTTGCCACTCTTTTCAGTACTTTGCCACGACTTTGCCACAACTTTTCAGTACTTTGCCACACTTTTCAGTACTTTGCCACGACTTTTCAGCACTTCGCCACTACTTTTCAGTACTTTGCCACACTTTTCAGCACTTTGCCACAACTTTTCAGTACTTTGCCACACTTTTCAGTACTTTGCCACGACTTTGCAGCACTTTGCCACACTTTTCAGCACTTTGCCACAACTTTTCAGTACTTTGCCACACTTTTCAGTTCTTTGCCACGACTTTGCAGCACTTTGCCACTCTTTTCAGTACTTTGCCACGACTGTGCCACAACTCGTCAGTACTTTGCCACACTTTTCAGTACTTTGCCACACTTTTCAGCACTTTGCCACAACTTTTCAGTACTTTGTCACACTTTTCAGTACTTTGCCACGACTTTGCCACGACTTTTCAGTACTTTGCCACTACTTTTCAGAACTTTGCCACAACTTTTCAGTACTTTGCCACACTTTTCAGCACTTTGCCACAGCTTTTCAGTACTTTGCCACACTTTTCAGCACTTTGCCACAACTTTTCAGTACTTTGCCACACTTTTCAGTACTTTGCCACGACTTTGCAGCACTTTGCCACAACTTTTCATTACTTTGCCACTCTTTTCAGTACTTAGCCACGACTTTGCCACAACTTTTCAGTACTTTGCCACACTTTTCAGTACTTTGCCACGACTTTGCCACGACTTTTCAGTACTTTGCCACTACTTTTCATCACTTTGCCACAACTTTTCAGTATTTGCCACACTTTTCAGCACTTTGCCACAACTTTTCTTTACTTTGCCACACTTTTCAGTACTTTGCCACGACTTTGCAGCACTTTGCCACACTTTTCAGCACTTTGCCAAACTTTTCAGTACTTTGCCACACTTTTCAGTACTTTGCCACGACTTTGCCACGACTTTTCAGCACTTTGCCACAACTTTTCAGTACTTTGCCACACTTTTCAGTACATTGCCACGACTTTTCAGCACTTCGCCACAACTTTTCAGTACTTTGCCACACTTTTCAGTACTTTGCCACGACTTTGCCACAACTTTTCAGTACTTTGCCACTCTTTTCAGTACTTTGCCACGACTTTGCCACAACTTTTCAGTACTTTGCCACACTTTTCAGTACTTTGCCACAACTTTTCAGTACTTTGCCACACTTTTCAGTACTTTGCCACGACTTTTCAGCACTTCGCTACTACTTTTCAGTACTTTGCCACGACTTTTCAGCACTTTGCCACAACTTTTCAGTACTTTGTCACACTTTTCAGTACTTTGCCACGACTTTGCCACGACTTTTCAGTACTTTGCCACTACTTTTGAGAACTTTGCCACAACTTTTCAGTACTTTGCCACACTTTTCAGCACTTTGCCACAACTTTTCAGTACTTTGCCACACTTTTCAGCACTTTGCCACAACTTTTCAGTACTTTGCCACACTTTTCAGTACTTTGCCACACTTTTCAGCACTTTGCCACGACTTTTCAGTACTTTGCCACACTTTTCAGTACTTTGCCACGACTTTTTAGCACTTCGCCACTACTTTTCAGTACTTTGCTACACTTTTCAGTACTTTGCCACAACTTTTCAGTACTTTGCCACGACTTTGCAGCACTTTGCCACTCTTTTCAGTACTTTGCCACGACTTTGCCACAACTCTTCAGTACTTTGCCACACTTTTCAGTACTTTGCCACGACTTTTCAGCACATTGCCACAACTTTTCAGTACTTTGTCACACTTTTCAGTACTTTGCCACGACTTTGCCACGACTTTTCAGTACTTTGCCATTACTTTTCAGAACTTGGCCGCAACTTTTCAGTACTTTGCCACACTTTTCAGCATTTGCCACAACTTTTCAGTACTTTGCCACACTTTTCAGCACTTTGCCACAACTTTTCAGTACTTGCCACACTTTTCAGTACTTTGCCACGACTTTGCAGCACTTTGCCACTACTTTTCAGTACTTTTCCACACTTTTCAGTACTTTGCCACGACTTTTCAGCACTTCGCCACAACTTTTCAGTACTTGCCACACTTTTCAGTACTTTTCCACGACTTTGCCCACAACTTTTCACTACTTTGCCACTCTTTTCAGTACTTTGCCACGACTTTGCCACAACTTTTCAGTACTTTGCCACACTTTTCAGTACTTTGCCACGACTTTTCAGCACTTCGCCACTACTTTTCAGTACTTTGCCACACTTTTCAGCACTTTGCCACAACTTTTCAGTACTTTGCCACACTTTTCAGTACTTTGCCACGACTTTGCAGCACTTTGCCACACTTTTCAGCACTTTGCCACAACTTTTCAGTACTTTGCCACACTTTTCAGTTCTTTGCCACGACTTTGCAGCACTTTGCCACTCTTTTCAGTACTTTGCCACGACTGTGCCACAACTCGTCAGTACTTTGCCACACTTTTCAGTACTTTGCCACACTTTTCAGCACTTTGCCACAACTTTTCAGTACTTTGTCACACTTTTCAGTACTTTGCCACGACTTTGCCACGACTTTTCAGTACTTTGCCACTACTTTTCAGAACTTTGCCACAATTTTTCAGTACTTTGCCACACTTTTCAGCACTTTGCCACAACTTTTCAGTACTTTGCCACACTTTTCAGCACTTTGCCACAACTTTTCAGTACTTTGCCACACTTTTCAGTACTTTGCCACGACTTTGCAGCACTTTGCCACAACTTTTCATTACTTTGCCACTCTTTTCAGTACTTAGCCACGACTTTGCCACAACTTTTCAGTACTTTGCCACACTTTTCAGTACTTTGCCACGACTTTGCCACGACTTTTCAGTACTTTGCCACTACTTTTCAGCACTTTGCCACAACTTTTCAGTATTTGCCACACTTTTCAGCACTTTGCCACAACTTTTCTTTACTTTGCCACACTTTTCAGTACTTTGCCACGACTTTGCAGCACTTTGCCACACTTTTCAGCACTTTTGCCAAACTTTTCAGTACTTTGCCACACTTTTCAGTACTTTGCCACGACTTTGCCACGACTTTTCAGCACTTTGCCACAACTTTTCAGTACTTTGCCACACTTTTCAGTACATTGCCACGACTTTTCAGCACTTCGCCACAACTTTTCAGTACTTTGCCACACTTTTCAGTACTTTGCCACGACTTTGCCACAACTTTTCAGTACTTTGCCACTCTTTTCAGTACTTTGCCACGACTTTGCCACAACTTTTCAGTACTTTGCCACACTTTTCAGTACTTTGCACGACTTTTCAGCACTTCGCCACTACTTTTCAATACTTTGCCACACTTTTCAGCACTTTGCCACAACTTTTCAGTCCTTTGCCACACTTTTCAGCACTTTGCCACGACTTTGCAGCACTTTGCCACACTTTTCAGCACTTTGCCACAACTTTTCAGTACTTTGCCACACTTTTCAGTACTTTGCCACGACTTTGCAGCACTTTGCCACTGTTTTCAGTACTTTGCCAAGACTTTGCCACAACTCTTCAGTACTTTGCCACACTTTTCAGTACTTTGCCACGACTTTTCAGTACTTTGCCACTACTTTTCAGCACTTTGCCACAACTTTTCAGTACTTTGCCACACTTTTCAGCACTTTGCCACAACTTTTCAGTACTTTGCAACACTTTTCAGCACTTTTCCACTACTTTTCTGTACTTTGCCACACTTTTCAGTACTTTGCCACACTTTTCAGCACTTCGCCACACTTTTCAGTACTTTGCCACGACTTT
>NW_028188779.1:0-35020 GCF_978046115.1 Saccoglossus kowalevskii | reverse complement strand
CCGACCAATCTTGGACTTTATTTCAATATGTTGGTCAGGGTTCTGACCCTGTGTATTTTTCGGTGGGTACCGTTTAATTTCATTACCCTGGCTACGTGTTAAAATGGGTATGAATTCATTTTGGATAAGTACGTACATAACCGACCAATCTTGGACTTTATTTTGCATGCAGGTAAGGTACACCTACAGACATAACTGTGGACATTCAGTTCTTTTTATTTAGATCATGGCAATTTTTTGGTCAGAGCGCCCTCTAGTTTTGTGGAGAATCATGTTCATTTGGAATGCTCTGATTGGATGGAAGTTCAAGCCCTAGCAAGGTGTGATAGAATTGGCCTGTTTATGTTCAGATTCAAATAAGCATGAACCACTAATTTGACAGGGAAGTGATACTTATAATGCAGCAAGCTGTTCTAATTGCTGTTGTGGTAGAGTTTTTCTATTTTCCTGTCAAATGCATTTATTGGTCCACTGAAAAATGAAAATAATGTTCCCTGTAACTTAGACTCTTATTGATCAAGGCATTTTAAAAATCATGGGTGTTAACTCCCCTCAAGTTATGACCCGTTGTCCCCTACAGAATAATGGTTGCATCTAATATTAAAATAAAGATGGCGGAGTATAGCGTTGATTCATCTCGTTCTACTCTGGATTACTTGGAGTCAATAAAGATCCTAGAAAGTTAGTATTTATATGCCTGTGTGTTTTTTGTTTGTTTGTTTTTCACTGTCTTTGACTTTCCCAGTATGTTTGTTGCTGTTGACAACAATTCAGTCCTCTGCCAGGCTTCAGTCAATGTTTTTCTTCACTACCTACCCAACTCCTCGTCGGGCACTATGTAGCTGGTGTGGTATATTTATCACAGACAGTAGGGCAATTGTCACATTTAGTGCTCCAAGAAAATATTCTCTGTCCATGTGTATTTATATAAATAGATGCAGTTTCTTTGGCTTGAATAACGATCACTGGCTTCGTACATACAGGTATACTGGTTTACCTGTTTCTAGTTGAAATATAGCCAATCTTATTAACCAAGACAGTTGGACATTTGCCACATGTCACAACACTCATTTCCAAGTGCCATAGCTTGAAACAAGTAGTCAAATCTGATATTGGCTGGAGCTTTAGTTTATATGGACATGGTAAATGGCAAACTAGATGGTCAGAAAGTAATAAAAATAATCACAGCTTTTACTCCACCCACCCCACTATGAAGTAAAAGGCTGTTTATAAGGCCATGTATGATGGTTTCATTTTTCTTAAGGAAAACAATTTTAATTAAAAACTTCTATGCTCCTGTACCCAACCGTGGGGGTTCATCACACTAAACAACAGGTGTCACTATTACTAAGATAAATGTACTTTTTTTTCATTAAAATTACTGAATGCTTATACATATGTACTAAAACGTTAGTTAACATTTAATATCAGGCAATGCATTGGTTCATTACCCTGGCTACGTGTTAAAATGGTTATGAATTCATTTTGGATAAGTACGTACATAACCGACCAATCTTGGACTTTATTTCAATATGTTGGTCAGGGTTCTGACCCTGTGTATTTTTCGGTGGGTACCGTTTAATTTCATTACCCTGGCTACGTGTTAAAATGGTTATGAATTCACTCTGGATAAGTACGTACATAACCGACCAATCTTGGACTTTATTTTCAATGTGTTGGTCAGGGTTCTGACCCTGTGTATTTTCGGTGGGTACCGTTTAATTTCATTACCCTGGCTACGTGTTAAAATGGTTATGAATTCATTTTGGATAAGTACGTACATAACCGACCAATCTTGGACTTTATTTCAATGTGTTGGTCAGGGTTCTGACCCTGTGTATTTTTCGGTGGGTACCGTTTAATTTCATTACCCTGGCTACGTGTTTAAAATGGTTATGAATTCATTTTGGATAAGTACGTACATAACCGACCAATCTTGGACTTTATTTCAATATGTTGGTCAGGGTTCTGACCCTGTGTATTTTTCGGTGGGTACCGTTTAATTTCATTACCCTGGCTACGTGTTAAAATGGTTATGAATTCATTTTGGATAAGTACGTACATAACCGACCAATCTTGGACTTTATTTCAATGTGTTGGTCAGGGTTCTGACCCTGTGTATTTTTTCGGTGGGTACCGTTTAATTTCACCACCCTGGCTACGTGTTAAAATGGGTATGAATTCATTTTGGATAAGTACGTACATAACCGACCAATCTTGGACTTTTATTTCAATGTGTTGGTCAGGGTTCTGACCCTGTGTATTTTTCGGTGGGTACCGTTTAATTTCACCACCCTGGCTACGTGTTAAAATGGGTATGAATTCATTTTGGATAAGTACGTACATAACCGACCAATCTTGGACTTTATTTCAATATGTTGGTCAGGGTTTCTGACCCTGTGTATTTTTCGGTGGGTACCGTTTAATTTCATTACCCTGGCTACGTGTTAAAATGGTTATGAATTCACTCTGGATAAGTACGTACATAACCGACCAATCTTGGACTTTATTTCAATGTGTTGGTCAGGGTTCTGACCCTGTGTATTTTTCGGTGGGTACCGTTTAATTTCATTACCCTGGCTACGTGTTAAAATGGTTATGAATTCATTTTGGATAAGTACGTACATAACCGACCAATCTTGGACTTTATTTCAATATGTTGGTCAGGGTTCTGACCCTGTGTATTTTTCGGTGGGTACCGTTTAATTTCATTACCCTGGCTACGTGTTAAAATGGTTATGAATTCATTTTGGATAAGTACGTACATAACCGACCAATCTTGGACTTTATTTCAATATGTTGGTCAGGGTTCTGACCCTGTGTATTTTTCGGTGGGTACCGTTTAATTTCATTACCCTGGCTACGTGTTAAAATGGTTATGAATTCACTCTGGATAAGTACGTACATAACCGACCAATCTTGGACTTTATTTCAATGTGTTGGTCAGGGTTCTGACCCTGTGTATTTTTCGGTGGGTACCGTTTAATTTCATTACCCTGGCTACGTGTTAAATGGTTATGAATTCATTTGGATAAGTACGTACATAACCGACCAATCTTGGACTTTATTTCAATGTGTTGGTCAGGGTTCTGACCCTGTGTATTTTTCGGTGGGTACCGTTTAATTTCATTACCCTGGCTACGTGTTAAAATGGTTATGAATTCATTTTGGATAAGTACGTACATAACCGACCAATCTTGGACTTTATTTCAATATGTTGGTCAGGGTTCTGACCCTGTGTATTTTTCGGTGGGTACCGTTTAATTTCATTACCCTGGCTACGTGTTAAAATGGGTATGAATTCATTTTGGATAAGTACGTACATAACCGACCAATCTTGGACTTTATTTTGCATGCAGGTAAGGTACACCTACAGACATAACTGTGGACATTCAGTTCTTTTTATTTAGATCATGGCAATTTTTTGGTCAGAGCGCCCTCTAGTTTTGTGGAGAATCATGTTCATTTGGAATGCTCTGATTGGATGGAAGTTCAAGCCTAGCAAGGTGTGATAGAATTGGCCTGTTATGTTCAGATTCAAATAAGCATGAACCACTAATTTGACAGGGAAGTGATACTTATAATGCAGCAAGCTGTTCTAATTGCTGTTGTGGTAGAGTTTTTCTATTTTCCTGTCAAATGCATTTATTGGTCCACTGAAAAATGAAAATAATGTTCCCTGTAACTTAGACTCTTATTGATCAAGGCATTTTAAAAATCATGGGTGTTAACTCCCCTCAAGTTATGACCCGTTGTCCCCTACAGAATAATGGTTGCATCTAATATTAAAATAAAGATGGCGGAGTATAGCGTTGATTCATCTCGTTCTACTCTGGATTACTTGGAGTCAATAAAGATCCTAGAAAGTTAGTATTTATATGCCTGTGTGTTTTTTGTTTGTTTGTTTTTTCACTGTCTTTGACTTTCCCAGTATGTTTGTTGCTGTTGACAACAATTCAGTCCTCTGCCAGGCTTCAGTCAATGTTTTTCTTCACTACCTACCCAACTCCTCGTCGGGCACTATGTAGCTGGTGTGGTATATTTATCACAGACAGTAGGGCAATTGTCACATTTAGTGCTCCAAGAAAATATTCTCTGTCCATGTGTATTTATATAAATAGATGCAGTTTCTTTGGCTTGAATAACGATCACTGGCTTCGTACATACAGGTATACTGGTTTACCTGTTTCTAGTTGAAATATAGCCAATCTTATTAACCAAGACAGTTGGACATTTGCCACATGTCACAACACTCATTTCCAAGTGCCATAGCTTGAAACAAGTAGTCAAATCTGATATTGGCTGGAGCTTTAGTTTATATGGACATGGTAAATGGCAAACTAGATGGTCAGAAAGTAATAAAAATAATCACAGCTTTACTCCACCCACCCCACTATGAAGTAAAAGGCTGTTTATAAGGCCATGTATGATGGTTTCATTTTTCTTATGGAAAACAATTTTAATTAAAAACTTCTATGCTCCTGTACCCAACCGTGGGGGTTCATCACACTAAACAACAGGTGTCACTATTACTAAGATAAATGTACTTTTTTTTCATTAAAATTACTGAATGCTTATACATATGTACTAAAACGTTAGTTAACATTTAATATCAGGCAATGCATTGGTTCATTACCCTGGCTACGTGTTAAAATGGTTATGAATTCATTTTGGATAAGTACGTACATAACCGACCAATCTTGGACTTTATTTCAATATGTTGGTCAGGGTTTCTGACCCTGTGTATTTTTCGGTGGGTACCGTTTAATTTCATTACCCTGGCTACGTGTTAAAATGGTTATGAATTCACTCTGGATAAGTACGTACATAACCGACCAATCTTGGACTTTATTTCAATGTGTTGGTCAGGGTTCTGACCCTGTGTATTTTTCGGTGGGTACCGTTTAATTTCATTACCCTGGCTACGTGTTAAAATGGTTATGAATTCATTTTGGATAAGTACGTACATAACCGACCAATCTTGGACTTTATTTCAATGTGTTGGTCAGGGTTCTGACCCTGTGTATTTTTCGGTGGGTACCGTTTAATTTCATTACCCTGGCTACGTGTTAAAATGGTTATGAATTCATTTTGGATAAGTACGTACATAACCGACCAATCTTGGACTTTATATTTCAATGTGTTGGTCAGGGTTCTGACCCTGTGTATTTTTCGGTGGGTACCGTTTAATTTCATTACCCTGGCTACGTGTTAAAATGGTTATGAATTCATTTTGGATAAGTACGTACATAACCGACCAATCTTGGACTTTATTTTGCATGCAGGTAAGGTACACCTACAGACATAACTGTGGACATTCAGTTCTTTTTATTTAGATCATGGCAATTTTTTGGTCAGAGCGCCCTCTAGTTTTGTGGAGAATCATGTTCATTTGGAATGCTCTGATTGGATGGAAGTTCAAGCCTAGCAAGGTGTGATAGAATTGGCCTGTTATGTTCAGATTCAAATAAGCATGAACCACTAATTTGACAGGGAAGTGATACTTATAATGCAGCAAGCTGTTCTAATTGCTGTTGTGGTAGAGTTTTTCTTATTTTCCTGTCAAATGCATTTATTGGTCCACTGAAAAATGAAAATAATGTTCCCTGTAACTTAGACTCTTATTGATCAAGGCATTTTAAAAATCATGGGTGTTAACTCCCCTCAAGTTATGACCCGTTGTCCCCTACAGAATAATGGTTGCATCTAATATTAAAATAAAGATGGCGGAGTATAGCGTTGATTCATCTCGTTCTACTCTGGATTACTTGGAGTCAATAAAGATCCTAGAAAGTTAGTATTTATATGCCTGTGTGTTTTTTGTTTGTTTGTTTTTTCACTGTCTTTGACTTTCCCAGTATGTTTGTTGCTGTTGACAACAATTCAGTCCTCTGCCAGGCTTCAGTCAATGTTTTTCTTCACTACCTACCCAACTCCTCGTCGGGCACTATGTAGCTGGTGTGGTATATTTATCACAGACAGTAGGGCAATTGTCACATTTAGTGCTCCAAGAAAATATTCTCTGTCCATGTGTATTTATATAAATAGATGCAGTTTCTTTGGCTTGAATAACGATCACTGGCTTCGTACATACAGGTATACTGGTTTACCTGTTTCTAGTTGAAATATAGCCAATCTTATTAACCAAGACAGTTGGACATTTGCCACATGTCACAACACTCATTTCCAAGTGCCATAGCTTGAAACAAGTAGTCAAATCTGATATTGGCTGGAGCTTTAGTTTATATGGGACATGGTAAATGGCAAACTAGATGGTCAGAAAGTAATAAAAATAATCACAGCTTTACTCCACCCACCCCACTATGAAGTAAAAAGGCTGTTTATAAGGCCATGTATGATGGTTTTCATTTTTCTTATGGAAAACAATTTTAATTAAAAACTTCTATGCTCCTGTACCCAACCGTGGGGGTTCATCACACTAAACAACAGGTGTCACTATTACTAAGATAAATGTACTTTTTTTTCATTAAAATTACTGAATGCTTATACATATGTACTAAAACGTTAGTTAACATTTAATATCAGGCAATGCATTGGTTCATTACCCTGGCTACGTGTTAAAATGGTTATGAATTCATTTTGGATAAGTACGTACATAACCGACCAATCTTGGACTTTATTTCAATATGTTGGTCAGGGTTCTGACCCTGTGTATTTTTCGGTGGGTACCGTTTAATTTCATTACCCTGGCTACGTGTTAAAATGTTTATGAATTCACTCTGGATAAGTACGTACATAACCGACCAATCTTGGACTTTATTTCAATGTGTTGGTCAGGGTTCTGACCCTGTGTATTTTTCGGTGGGTACCGTTTAATTTCATTACCCTGGCTACGTGTTAAAATGGTTATGAATTCATTTTGGATAAGTACGTACATAACCGACCAATCTTGGACTTTATTTCAATGTGTTGGTCAGGGTTCTGACCCTGTGTATTTTTCGGTGGGTACCGTTTAATTTCATTACCCTGGCTACGTGTTAAAATGGTTATGAATTCATTTTGGATAAGTACGTACATAACCGACCAATCTTGGACTTTTATATTTCAATGTGTTGGTCAGGGTTCTGACCCTGTGTATTTTTCGGTGGGTACCGTTTAATTTCATTACCCTGGCTACGTGTTAAAATGGTTATGAATTCATTTTGGGATAAGTACGTACATAACCGACCAATCTTGGACTTTATTTCAATATGTTGGTCAGGGTTCTGACCCTGTGTATTTTCGGTGGGTACCGTTTAATTTCATTACCCTGGCTACGTGTTAAAATGGGTATGAATTCATTTTGGATAAGTACGTACATAACCGACCAATCTTGGACTTTATTTTGCATGCAGGTAAGGTACACCTACAGACATAACTGTGGACATTCAGTTCTTTTTATTTAGATCATGGCAATTTTTTGGTCAGAGCGCCCTCTAGTTTTGTGGAGAAATCATGTTCATTTGGAATGCTCTGATTGGATGGAAGTTCAAGCCTAGCAAGGTGTGATAGAATTGGCCTGTTATGTTCAGATTCAAATAAGCATGAACCACTAATTTGACAGGGAAGTGATACTTATAATGCAGCAAGCTGTTCTAATTGCTGTTGTGGTAGAGTTTTCTATTTTCCTGTCAAATGCATTTATTGGTCCACTGAAAAATGAAAATAATGTTCCCTGTAACTTAGACTCTTATTGATCAAGGCATTTTAAAAATCATGGGTGTTAACTCCCCTCAAGTTATGACCCGTTGTCCCCTACAGAATAATGGTTGCATCTAATATTAAAATAAAGATGGCGGAGTATAGCGTTGATTCATCTCGTTCTACTCTGGATTACTTGGAGTCAATAAAGATCCTAGAAAGTTAGTATTTATATGCCTGTGTGTTTTTTGTTTGTTTGTTTTTTCACTGTCTTTGACTTTCCCAGTATGTTTGTTGCTGTTGACAACAATTCAGTCCTCTGCCAGGCTTCAGTCAATGTTTTTCTTCACTACCTACCCAACTCCTCGTCGGGCACTATGTAGCTGGTGTGGTATATTTATCACAGACAGTAGGGCAATTGTCACATTTAGTGCTCCAAGAAAATATTCTCTGTCCCATGTGTATTTATATAAATAGATGCAGTTTCTTTGGCTTGAATAACGATCACTGGCTTCGTACATACAGGTATACTGGTTTACCTGTTTCTAGTTGAAATATAGCCAATCTTATTAACCAAGACAGTTGGACATTTGCCACATGTCACAACACTCATTTCCAAGTGCCATAGCTTGAAACAAGTAGTCAAATCTGATATTGGCTGGAGCTTTAGTTTATATGGACATGGTAAATGGCAAACTAGATGGTCAGAAAGTAATAAAAATAATCACAGCTTTACTCACCCACCCCACTATGAAGTAAAAGGCTGTTTATAAGGCCATGTATGATGGTTTCATTTTTCTTATGGAAAACAATTTTAATTAAAAACTTCTATGCTCCTGTACCCAACCGTGGGGGTTCATCACACTAAACAACAGGTGTCACTATTACTAAGATAAATGTACTTTTTTTTCATTAAAATTACTGAATGCTTATACATATGTACTAAAACGTTAGTTAACATTTAATATCAGGCAATGCATTGGTTCATTACCCTGGCTACGTGTTAAAATGGTTATGAATTCATTTTGGATAAGTACGTACATAACCGACCAATCTTGGACTTTATTTCAATATGTTGGTCAGGGTTCTGACCCTGTGTATTTTTCGGTGGGTACCGTTTAATTTCATTACCCTGGCTACGTGTTAAAATGGTTATGAATTCACTCTGGATAAGTACGTACATAACCGACCAATCTTGGACTTTATTTCAATGTGTTGGTCAGGGTTCTGACCCTGTGTATTTTTCGGTGGGTACCGTTTAATTTCATTACCCTGGCTACGTGTTAAAATGGTTATGAATTCATTTTGGATAAGTACGTACATAACCGACCAATCTTGGACTTTATATTTCAATGTGTTGGTCAGGGTTCTGACCCTGTGTATTTTTCGGTGGGTACCGTTTAATTTCATTACCCTGGCTACGTGTTAAAAATGGTTATGAATTCATTTTGGATAAGTACGTACATAACCGACCAATCTTGGACTTTATTTCAATGTGTTGGTCAGGGTTCTGACCCTGTGTATTTTTCGGTGGGTACCGTTTAATTTCATTACCCTGGCTACGTGTTAAAATGGGTATGAATTCATTTTGGATAAGTACGTACATAACCGACCAATCTTGGACTTTATTTCAATATGTTGGTCAGGGTTCTGACCCTGTGTATTTTTCGGTGGGTACCGTTTAATTTCATTACCCTGGCTACGTGTTAAAATGGTTATGAATTCACTCTGGATAAGTACGTACATAACCGACCAATCTTGGACTTTATTTCAATATGTTGGTCAGGGTTCTGACCCTGTGTATTTTTCGGTGGGTACCGTTTAATTTCATTACCCTGGCTACGTGTTAAAATGGTTATGAATTCATTTTGGATAAGTACGTACATAACCGACCAATCTTGGACTTTATTTCAATATGTTGGTCAGGGTTCTGACCCTGTGTATTTTTCGGTGGGTACCGTTTAATTTCATTACCCTGGCTACGTGTTAAAATGGTTATGAATTCATTTTGGATAAGTACGTACATAACCGACCAATCTTGGACTTTATTTCAATGTGTTGGTCAGGGTTCTGACCCTGTGTATTTTTCGGTGGGTACCGTTTAATTTCACCACCCTGGCTACGTGTTAAAATGGGTATGAATTCATTTTGGATAAGTACGTACATAACCGACCAATCTTGGACTTTATTTCAATGTGTTGGTCAGGGTTCTGACCCTGTGTATTTTTCGGTGGGTACCGTTTAATTTCACCACCCTGGCTACGTGTTAAAATGGGTATGAATTCATTTTGGATAAGTACGTACATAACCGACCAATCTTGGACTTTATATTTCAATGTGTTGGTCAGGGTTCTGACCCTGTGTATTTTTCGGTGGGTACCGTTTAATTTCATTTACCCTGGCTACGTGTTAAAATGGGTATGAATTCATTTTGGATAAGTACGTACATAACCGACCAATCTTGGACTTTATTTTGCATGCAGGTAAGGTACACCTACAGACATAACTGTGGACATTCAGTTCTTTTTATTTAGATCATGGCAATTTTTTGGTCAGAGCGCCTCTAGTTTTGTGGAGAATCATGTTCATTTGGAATGCTCTGATTGGATGGAAGTTCAAGCCTAGCAAGGTGTGATAGAATTGGCCTGTTATGTTCAGATTCAAATAAGCATGAACCACTAATTTGACAGGGAAGTGATACTTATAATGCAGCAAGCTGTTCTAATTGCTGTTGTGGTAGAGTTTTTCTATTTTCCTGTCAAATGCATTTATTGTCCACTGAAAAATGAAAATAATGTTCCCTGTAACTTAGACTCTTATTGATCAAGGCATTTTAAAAATCATGGGTGTTAACTCCCCTCAAGTTATGACCCGTTGTCCCTACAGAATAATGGTTGCATCTAATATTAAAATAAAGATGGCGGAGTATAGCGTTGATTCATCTCGTTCTACTCTGGATTACTTGGAGTCAATAAAGATCCTAGAAAGTTAGTATTTATATGCCTGTGTGTTTTTTGTTTGTTTGTTTTTTCACTGTCTTTGACTTTCCCAGTATGTTTGTTGCTGTTGACAACAATTCAGTCCTCTGCCAGGCTTCAGTCAATGTTTTTCTTCACTACCTACCCAACTCCTCGTCGGGCACTATGTAGCTGGTGTGGTATATTTATCACAGACAGTAGGGCAATTGTCACATTTAGTGCTCCAAGAAAATATTCTCTGTCCATGTGTATTTATATAAATAGATGCAGTTTCTTTGGCTTGAATAACGATCACTGGCTTCGTACATACAGGTATACTGGTTTACCTGTTTCTAGTTGAAATATAGCCAATCTTATTAACCAAGACAGTTGGACATTTGCCACATGTCACAACACTCATTTCCAAGTGCCATAGCTTGAAACAAGTAGTCAAATCTGATATTGGCTGGAGCTTTAGTTTATATGGACATGGTAAATGGCAAACTAGATGGTCAGAAAGTAATAAAATAATCACAGCTTTACTCCACCCACCCCACTATGAAGTAAAAGGCTGTTTATAAGGCCATGTATGATGGTTTCATTTTTCTTATGGAAAACAATTTTAATTAAAAACTTCTATGCTCCTGTACCCAACCGTGGGGGTTCATCACACTAAACAACAGGTGTCACTATTACTAAGATAAATGTACTTTTTTTTCATTAAAATTACTGAATGCTTATACATATGTACTAAAACGTTAGTTAACATTTAATATCAGGCAATGCATTGGTTCATTACCCTGGCTACGTGTTAAAATGGTTATGAATTCATTTTGGATAAGTACGTACATAACCGACCAATCTTGGACTTTATTTCAATATGTTGGTCAGGGTTCTGACCCTGTGTATTTTTCGGTGGGTACCGTTTAATTTCATTACCCTGGCTACGTGTTAAAATGGTTATGAATTCACTCTGGATAAGTACGTACATAACCGACCAATCTTGGACTTTATTTCAATGTGTTGGTCAGGGTTCTGACCCTGTGTATTTTTCGGTGGGTACCGTTTAATTTCATTACCCTGGCTACGTGTTAAAATGGTTATGAATTCATTTTGGATAAGTACGTACATAACCGACCAATCTTGGACTTTATTTCAATGTGTTGGTCAGGGTTCTGACCCTGTGTATTTTTCGGTGGGTACCGTTTAATTTCATTACCCTGGCTACGTGTTAAAATGGTTATGAATTCATTTTGGATAAGTACGTACATAACCGACCAATCTTGGACTTTATTTCAATATGTTGGTCAGGGTTCTGACCCTGTGTATTTTTCGGTGGGTACCGTTTTAATTTCATTACCCTGGCTACGTGTTAAAATGGTTATGAATTCATTTTGGATAAGTACGTACATAACCGACAATCTTGGACTTTATTTCAATGTGTTGGTCAGGGTTCTGACCCTGTGTATTTTTCGGTGGGTACCGTTTAATTTCACCACCCTGGCTACGTGTTAAAATGGGTATGAATTCATTTTGGATAAGTACGTACATAACCGACCAATCTTGGACTTTATTTCAATGTGTTGGTCAGGGTTCTGACCCTGTGTATTTTTCGGTGGGTACCGTTTAATTTCACCACCCTGGCTACGTGTTAAAATGGGTATGAATTCATTTTGGATAAGTACGTACATAACCGACCAATCTTGGACTTTATTTCAATATGTTGGTCAGGGTTCTGACCCTGTGTATTTTTCGGTGGGTACCGTTTAATTTCATTACCCTGGCTACGTGTTAAAATGGTTATGAATTCACTCTGGATAAGTACGTACATAACCGACCAATCTTGGACTTTATTTCAATGTGTTGGTCAGGGTTCTGACCCTGTGTATTTTTCGGTGGGTACCGTTTAATTTCATTACCCTGGCTACGTGTTAAAATGGTTATGAATTCATTTTGGATAAGTACGTACATAACCGACCAATCTTGGACTTTATTTCAATATGTTGGTCAGGGTTCTGACCCTGTGTATTTTTCGGTGGGTACCGTTTAATTTCATTACCCTGGCTACGTGTTAAAATGGTTATGAATTCATTTTGGATAAGTACGTACATAACCGACCAATCTTGGACTTTATTTCAATATGTTGGTCAGGGTTCTGACCCTGTGTATTTTTCGGTGGGTACCGTTTAATTTCATTACCCTGGCTACGTGTTAAAATGGTTATGAATTCACTCTGGATAAGTACGTACATAACCGACCAATCTTGGACTTTATTTCAATGTGTTGGTCAGGGTTCTGACCCTGTGTATTTTTCGGTGGGTACCGTTTAATTTCATTACCCTGGCTACGTGTTAAAATGGTTATGAATTCATTTTGGATAAGTACGTACATAACCGACCAATCTTGGACTTTATTTCAATGTGTTGGTCAGGGTTCTGACCCTGTGTATTTTTCGGTGGGTACCGTTTAATTTCATTACCCTGGCTACGTGTTAAAATGGTTATGAATTCATTTTGGATAAGTACGTACATAACCGACCAATCTTGGACTTTATTTCAATATGTTGGTCAGGGTTCTGACCCTGTGTATTTTTCGGTGGGTACCGTTTAATTTCATTACCCTGGCTACGTGTTAAAATGGGTATGAATTCATTTTGGATAAGTACGTACATAACCGACCAATCTTGGACTTTATTTTGCATGCAGGTAAGGTACACCTACAGACATAACTGTGGACATTCAGTTCTTTTTATTTAGATCATGGCAATTTTTTGGTCAGAGCGCCCTCTAGTTTTGTGGAGAATCATGTTCATTTGGAATGCTCTGATTGGATGGAAGTTCAAGCCTAGCAAGGTGTGATAGAATTGGCCTGTTATGTTCAGATTCAAATAAGCATGAACCACTAATTTGACAGGGAAGTGATACTTATAATGCAGCAAGCTGTTCTAATTGCTGTTGTGGTAGAGTTTTTCTATTTTTCCTGTCAAATGCATTTATTGGTCCACTGAAAAATGAAAATAATGTTCCCTGTAACTTAGACTCTTATTGATCAAGGCATTTTAAAAATCATGGGTGTTAACTCCCCTCAAGTTATGACCCGTTGTCCCCTACAGAATAATGGTTGCATCTAATATTAAAATAAAGATGGCGGAGTATAGCGTTGATTCATCTCGTTCTACTCTGGATTACTTGGAGTCAATAAAGATCCTAGAAAGTTAGTATTTATATGCCTGTGTGTTTTTTGTTTGTTTGTTTTTTCACTGTCTTTGACTTTCCCAGTATGTTTGTTGCTGTTGACAACAATTCAGTCCTCTGCCAGGCTTCAGTCAATGTTTTTCTTCACTACCTACCCAACTCCTCGTCGGGCACTATGTAGCTGGTGTGGTATATTTATCACAGACAGTAGGGCAATTGTCACATTTAGTGCTCCAAGAAAATATTCTCTGTCCATGTGTATTTATATAAATAGATGCAGTTTCTTTGGCTTGAATAACGATCACTGGCTTCGTACATACAGGTATACTGGTTTACCTGTTTCTAGTTGAAATATAGCCAATCTTATTAACCAAGACAGTTGGACATTTGCCACATGTCACAACACTCATTTCCAAGTGCCATAGCTTGAAACAAGTAGTCAAATCTGATATTGGCTGGAGCTTTAGTTTATATGGACATGGTAAATGGCAAACTAGATGGTCAGAAAGTAATAAAAATAATCACAGCTTTACTCCACCCACCCCACTATGAAGTAAAAGGCTGTTTATAAGGCCATGTATGATGGTTTCATTTTTCTTATGGAAAACAATTTTAATTAAAAACTTCTATGCTCCTGTACCCAACCGTGGGGGTTCATCACACTAAACAACAGGTGTCACTATTACTAAGATAAATGTACTTTTTTTTCATTAAAATTACTGAATGCTTATACATATGTACTAAAACGTTAGTTAACATTTAATATCAGGCAATGCATTGGTTCATTACCCTGGCTACGTGTTAAAATGGTTATGAATTCATTTTGGATAAGTACGTACATAACCGACCAATCTTGGACTTTATTTCAATATGTTGGTCAGGGTTCTGACCCTGTGTATTTTTCGGTGGGTACCGTTTAATTTCATTACCCTGGCTACGTGTTAAAATGGTTATGAATTCACTCTGGATAAGTACGTACATAACCGACCAATCTTGGACTTTATTTCAATGTGTTGGTCAGGGTTCTGACCCTGTGTATTTTTCGGTGGGTACCGTTTAATTTCATTACCCTGGCTACGTGTTAAAATGGTTATGAATTCATTTTGGATAAGTACGTACATAACCGACCAATCTTGGACTTTATATTTCAATGTGTTGGTCAGGGTTCTGACCCTGTGTATTTTTCGGTGGGTACCGTTTAATTTCATTACCCTGGCTACGTGTTAAAATGGTTATGAATTCATTTTGGATAAGTACGTACATAACCGACCAATCTTGGACTTTATTTCAATGTGTTGGTCAGGGTTCTGACCCTGTGTATTTTTCGGTGGGTACCGTTTAATTTCATTACCCTGGCTACGTGTTAAAATGGGTATGAATTCATTTTGGATAAGTACGTACATAACCGACCAATCTTGGACTTTATTTCAATATGTTGGTCAGGGTTCTGACCCTGTGTATTTTTCGGTGGGTACCGTTTAATTTCATTACCCTGGCTACGTGTTAAAATGGTTATGAATTCACTCTGGATAAGTACGTACATAACCGACCAATCTTGGACTTTATTTCAATATGTTGGTCAGGGTTCTGACCCTGTGTATTTTTCGGTGGGTACCGTTTAATTTCATTACCCTGGCTACGTGTTAAAATGGGTATGAATTCATTTTGGATAAGTACGTACATAACCGACCAATCTTGGACTTTATTTTGCATGCAGGTAAGGTACACCTACAGACATAACTGTGGACATTCAGTTCTTTTTATTTAGATCATGGCAATTTTTTGGTCAGAGCGCCCTCTAGTTTTGTGGAGAATCATGTTCATTTGGAATGCTCTGATTGGATGGAAGTTCAAGCCTAGCAAGGTGTGATAGAATTGGCCTGTTATGTTCAGATTCAAATAAGCATGAACCACTAATTTGACAGGGAAGTGATACTTATAATGCAGCAAGCTGTTCTAATTGCTGTTGTGGTAGAGTTTTTCTATTTTCCTGTCAAATGCATTTATTGGTCCACTGAAAAATGAAAATAATGTTCCCTGTAACTTAGACTCTTATTGATCAAGGCATTTTAAAAATCATGGGTGTTAACTCCCCTCAAGTTATGACCCGTTGTCCCCTACAGAATAATGGTTGCATCTAATATTAAAATAAAGATGGCGGAGTATAGCGTTGATTCATCTCGTTCTACTCTGGATTACTTGGAGTCAATAAAGATCCTAGAAAGTTAGTATTTATATGCCTGTGTGTTTTTTGTTTGTTTGTTTTTTCACTGTCTTTGACTTTCCCAGTATGTTTGTTGCTGTTGACAACAATTCAGTCCTCTGCCAGGCTTCAGTCAATGTTTTTCTTCACTACCTACCCAACTCCTCGTCGGGCACTATGTAGCTGGTGTGGTATATTTATCACAGACAGTAGGGCAATTGTCACATTTAGTGCTCCAAGAAAATATTCTCTGTCCATGTGTATTTATATAAATAGATGCAGTTTCTTTGGCTTGAATAACGATCACTGGCTTCGTACATACAGGTATACTGGTTTACCTGTTTCTAGTTGAAATATAGCCAATCTTATTAACCAAGACAGTTGGACATTTGCCACATGTCACAACACTCATTTCCAAGTGCCATAGCTTGAAACAAGTAGTCAAATCTGATATTGGCTGGAGCTTTAGTTTATATGGACATGGTAAATGGCAAACTAGATGGTCAGAAAGTAATAAAAATAATCACAGCTTTACTCCACCCACCCCACTATGAAGTAAAAGGCTGTTTATAAGGCCATGTATGATGGTTTCATTTTTCTTATGGAAAACAATTTTAATTAAAAACTTCTATGCTCCTGTACCCAACCGTGGGGGTTCATCACACTAAACAACAGGTGTCACTATTACTAAGATAAATGTACTTTTTTTTCATTAAAATTACTGAATGCTTATACATATGTACTAAAACGTTAGTTAACATTTAATATCAGGCAATGCATTGGTTCATTACCCTGGCTACGTGTTAAAATGGTTATGAATTCATTTTGGATAAGTACGTACATAACCGACCAATCTTGGACTTTATTTCAATATGTTGGTCAGGGTTCTGACCCTGTGTATTTTTCGGTGGGTACCGTTTAATTTCATTACCCTGGCTACGTGTTAAAATGGTTATGAATTCACTCTGGATAAGTACGTACATAACCGACCAATCTTGGACTTTATTTCAATGTGTTGGTCAGGGTTCTGACCCTGTGTATTTTTCGGTGGGTACCGTTTAATTTCATTACCCTGGCTACGTGTTAAAATGGTTATGAATTCATTTTGGATAAGTACGTACATAACCGACCAATCTTGGACTTTATTTCAATGTGTTGGTCAGGGTTCTGACCCTGTGTATTTTTCGGTGGGTACCGTTTAATTTCATTACCCTGGCTACGTGTTAAAATGGTTATGAATTCATTTTGGATAAGTACGTACATAACCGACCAATCTTGGACTTTATTTCAATATGTTGGTCAGGGTTCTGACCCTGTGTATTTTTCGGTGGGTACCGTTTAATTTCATTACCCTGGCTACGTGTTAAAATGGTTATGAATTCACTCTGGATAAGTACGTACATAACCGACCAATCTTGGACTTTATTTCAATGTGTTGGTCAGGGTTCTGACCCTGTGTATTTTTCGGTGGGTACCGTTTAATTTCATTACCCTGGCTACGTGTTAAAATGGTTATGAATTCATTTTGGATAAGTACGTACATAACCGACCAATCTTGGACTTTATTTCAATGTGTTGGTCAGGGTTCTGACCCTGTGTATTTTTCGGTGGGTACCGTTTAATTTCATTACCCTGGCTACGTGTTAAAATGGGTATGAATTCATTTTGGATAAGTACGTACATAACCGACCAATCTTGGACTTTATTTCAATATGTTGGTCAGGGTTCTGACCCTGTGTATTTTTCGGTGGGTACCGTTTAATTTCATTACCCTGGCTACGTGTTAAAATGGTTATGAATTCACTCTGGATAAGTACGTACATAACCGACCAATCTTGGACTTTATTTCAATATGTTGGTCAGGGTTCTGACCCTGTGTATTTTTCGGTGGGTACCGTTTAATTTCATTACCCTGGCTACGTGTTAAAATGGGTATGAATTCATTTTGGATAAGTACGTACATAACCGACCAATCTTGGACTTTATTTTGCATGCAGGTAAGGTACACCTACAGACATAACTGTGGACATTCAGTTCTTTTTATTTAGATCATGGCAATTTTTTGGTCAGAGCGCCCTCTAGTTTTGTGGAGAATCATGTTCATTTGGAATGCTCTGATTGGATGGAAGTTCAAGCCTAGCAAGGTGTGATAGAATTGGCCTGTTATGTTCAGATTCAAATAAGCATGAACCACTAATTTGACAGGGAAGTGATACTTATAATGCAGCAAGCTGTTCTAATTGCTGTTGTGGTAGAGTTTTTCTATTTTCCTGTCAAATGCATTTATTGGTCCACTGAAAAATGAAAATAATGTTCCCTGTAACTTAGACTCTTATTGATCAAGGCATTTTAAAAATCATGGGTGTTAACTCCCCTCAAGTTATGACCCGTTGTCCCCTACAGAATAATGGTTGCATCTAATATTAAAATAAAGATGGCGGAGTATAGCGTTGATTCATCTCGTTCTACTCTGGATTACTTGGAGTCAATAAAGATCCTAGAAAGTTAGTATTTATATGCCTGTGTGTTTTTTGTTTGTTTGTTTTTTCACTGTCTTTGACTTTCCCAGTATGTTTGTTGCTGTTGACAACAATTCAGTCCTCTGCCAGGCTTCAGTCAATGTTTTTCTTCACTACCTACCCAACTCCTCGTCGGGCACTATGTAGCTGGTGTGGTATATTTATCACAGACAGTAGGGCAATTGTCACATTTAGTGCTCCAAGAAAATATTCTCTGTCCATGTGTATTTATATAAATAGATGCAGTTTCTTTGGCTTGAATAACGATCACTGGCTTCGTACATACAGGTATACTGGTTTACCTGTTTCTAGTTGAAATATAGCCAATCTTATTAACCAAGACAGTTGGACATTTGCCACATGTCACAACACTCATTTCCAAGTGCCATAGCTTGAAACAAGTAGTCAAATCTGATATTGGCTGGAGCTTTAGTTTATATGGACATGGTAAATGGCAAACTAGATGGTCAGAAAGTAATAAAAATAATCACAGCTTTACTCCACCCACCCCACTATGAAGTAAAAGGCTGTTTATAAGGCCATGTATGATGGTTTCATTTTTCTTATGGAAAACAATTTTAATTAAAAACTTCTATGCTCCTGTACCCAACCGTGGGGGTTCATCACACTAAACAACAGGTGTCACTATTACTAAGATAAATGTACTTTTTTTTCATTAAAATTACTGAATGCTTATACATATGTACTAAAACGTTAGTTAACATTTAATATCAGGCAATGCATTGGTTCATTACCCTGGCTACGTGTTAAAATGGTTATGAATTCATTTTGGATAAGTACGTACATAACCGACCAATCTTGGACTTTATTTCAATATGTTGGTCAGGGTTCTGACCCTGTGTATTTTTCGGTGGGTACCGTTTAATTTCATTACCCTGGCTACGTGTTAAAATGGTTATGAATTCACTCTGGATAAGTACGTACATAACCGACCAATCTTGGACTTTATTTCAATGTGTTGGTCAGGGTTCTGACCCTGTGTATTTTTCGGTGGGTACCGTTTAATTTCATTACCCTGGCTACGTGTTAAAATGGTTATGAATTCATTTTGGATAAGTACGTACATAACCGACCAATCTTGGACTTTATTTCAATGTGTTGGTCAGGGTTCTGACCCTGTGTATTTTTCGGTGGGTACCGTTTAATTTCATTACCCTGGCTACGTGTTAAAATGGTTATGAATTCATTTTGGATAAGTACGTACATAACCGACCAATCTTGGACTTTATTTCAATATGTTGGTCAGGGTTCTGACCCTGTGTATTTTTCGGTGGGTACCGTTTAATTTCATTACCCTGGCTACGTGTTAAAATGGTTATGAATTCACTCTGGATAAGTACGTACATAACCGACCAATCTTGGACTTTATTTCAATGTGTTGGTCAGGGTTCTGACCCTGTGTATTTTTCGGTGGGTACCGTTTAATTTCATTACCCTGGCTACGTGTTAAAATGGTTATGAATTCATTTTGGATAAGTACGTACATAACCGACCAATCTTGGACTTTATTTCAATGTGTTGGTCAGGGTTCTGACCCTGTGTATTTTTCGGTGGGTACCGTTTAATTTCATTACCCTGGCTACGTGTTAAAATGGGTATGAATTCATTTTGGATAAGTACGTACATAACCGACCAATCTTGGACTTTATTTTGCATGCAGGTAAGGTACACCTACAGACATAACTGTGGACATTCAGTTCTTTTTATTTAGATCATGGCAATTTTTTGGTCAGAGCGCCCTCTAGTTTTGTGGAGAATCATGTTCATTTGGAATGCTCTGATTGGATGGAAGTTCAAGCCTAGCAAGGTGTGATAGAATTGGCCTGTTATGTTCAGATTCAAATAAGCATGAACCACTAATTTGACAGGGAAGTGATACTTATAATGCAGCAAGCTGTTCTAATTGCTGTTGTGGTAGAGTTTTTCTATTTTCCTGTCAAATGCATTTATTGGTCCACTGAAAAATGAAAATAATGTTCCCTGTAACTTAGACTCTTATTGATCAAGGCATTTTAAAAATCATGGGTGTTAACTCCCCTCAAGTTATGACCCGTTGTCCCCTACAGAATAATGGTTGCATCTAATATTAAAATAAAGATGGCGGAGTATAGCGTTGATTCATCTCGTTCTACTCTGGATTACTTGGAGTCAATAAAGATCCTAGAAAGTTAGTATTTATATGCCTGTGTGTTTTTTGTTTGTTTGTTTTTTCACTGTCTTTGACTTTCCCAGTATGTTTGTTGCTGTTGACAACAATTCAGTCCTCTGCCAGGCTTCAGTCAATGTTTTTCTTCACTACCTACCCAACTCCTCGTCGGGCACTATGTAGCTGGTGTGGTATATTTATCACAGACAGTAGGGCAATTGTCACATTTAGTGCTCCAAGAAAATATTCTCTGTCCATGTGTATTTATATAAATAGATGCAGTTTCTTTGGCTTGAATAACGATCACTGGCTTCGTACATACAGGTATACTGGTTTACCTGTTTCTAGTTGAAATATAGCCAATCTTATTAACCAAGACAGTTGGACATTTGCCACATGTCACAACACTCATTTCCAAGTGCCATAGCTTGAAACAAGTAGTCAAATCTGATATTGGCTGGAGCTTTAGTTTATATGGACATGGTAAATGGCAAACTAGATGGTCAGAAAGTAATAAAAATAATCACAGCTTTACTCCACCCACCCCACTATGAAGTAAAAGGCTGTTTATAAGGCCATGTATGATGGTTTCATTTTTCTTATGGAAAACAATTTTAATTAAAAACTTCTATGCTCCTGTACCCAACCGTGGGGGTTCATCACACTAAACAACAGGTGTCACTATTACTAAGATAAATGTACTTTTTTTTCATTAAAATTACTGAATGCTTATACATATGTACTAAAACGTTAGTTAACATTTAATATCAGGCAATGCATTGGTTCATTACCCTGGCTACGTGTTAAAATGGTTATGAATTCATTTTGGATAAGTACGTACATAACCGACCAATCTTGGACTTTATTTCAATATGTTGGTCAGGGTTCTGACCCTGTGTATTTTTCGGTGGGTACCGTTTAATTTCATTACCCTGGCTACGTGTTAAAATGGTTATGAATTCATTTTGGATAAGTACGTACATAACCGACCAATCTTGGACTTTATTTCAATGTGTTGGTCAGGGTTCTGACCCTGTGTATTTTTCGGTGGGTACCGTTTAATTTCACCACCCTGGCTACGTGTTAAAATGGGTATGAATTCATTTTGGATAAGTACGTACATAACCGACCAATCTTGGACTTTATTTCAATGTGTTGGTCAGGGTTCTGACCCTGTGTATTTTTCGGTGGGTACCGTTTAATTTCACCACCCTGGCTACGTGTTAAAATGGGTATGAATTTATTTTGGATAAGTACGTACATAACCGACCAATCTTGGACTTTATTTCAATGTGTTGGTCAGGGTTCTGACCCTGTGTATTTTTCGGTGGGTACCGTTTAATTTCATTACCCTGGCTACGTGTTAAAATGGTTATGAATTCACTCTGGATAAGTACGTACATAACCGACCAATCTTGGACTTTATTTCAATGTGTTGGTCAGGGTTCTGACCCTGTGTATTTTTCGGTGGGTACCGTTTAATTTCATTACCCTGGCTACGTGTTAAAATGGTTATGAATTCATTTTGGATAAGTACGTACATAACCGACCAATCTTGGACTTTATATTTCAATGTGTTGGTCAGGGTTCTGACCCTGTGTATTTTTCGGTGGGTACCGTTTAATTTCATTACCCTGGCTACGTGTTAAAATGGTTATGAATTCATTTTGGATAAGTACGTACATAACCGACCAATCTTGGACTTTATTTCAATATGTTGGTCAGGGTTCAGACCCTGTGTATTTTTCGGTGGGTACCGTTTAATTTCATTACCCTGGCTACGTGTTAAAATGGTTATGAATTCATTTTGGATAAGTACGTACATAACCGACCAATCTTGGACTTTATTTCAAATGCAGGTAAGGTACACCTACAGACATAACTGTGGACATTCAGTTCTTTTTATTTAGATCATGGCAATTTTTTGGTCAGAGCGCCCTCTAGTTTTGTGGAGAATCATGTTCATTTGGAATGCTCTGATTGGATGGAAGTTCAAGCCTAGCAAGGTGTGATAGAATTGGCCTGTTATGTTCAGATTCAAATAAGCATGAACCACTAATTTGACAGGGAAGTGATACTTATAATGCAGCAAGCTGTTCTAATTGCTGTTGTGGTAGAGTTTTTCTATTTTCCTGTCAAATGCATTTATTGGTCCACTGAAAAATGAAAATAATGTTCCCTGTAACTTAGACTCTTATTGATCAAGGCATTTTAAAAATCATGGGTGTTAACTCCCCTCAAGTTATGACCCGTTGTCCCCTACAGAATAATGGTTGCATCTAATATTAAAATAAAGATGGCGGAGTATAGCGTTGATTCATCTCGTTCTACTCTGGATTACTTGGAGTCAATAAAGATCCTAGAAAGTTAGTATTTATATGCCTGTGTGTTTTTTGTTTGTTTGTTTTTTCACTGTCTTTGACTTTCCCAGTATGTTTGTTGCTGTTGACAACAATTCAGTCCTCTGCCAGGCTTCAGTCAATGTTTTTCTTCACTACCTACCCAACTCCTCGTCGGGCACTATGTAGCTGGTGTGGTATATTTATCACAGACAGTAGGGCAATTGTCACATTTAGTGCTCCAAGAAAATATTCTCTGTCCATGTGTATTTATATAAATAGATGCAGTTTCTTTGGCTTGAATAACGATCACTGGCTTCGTACATACAGGTATACTGGTTTACCTGTTTCTAGTTGAAATATAGCCAATCTTATTAACCAAGACAGTTGGACATTTGCCACATGTCACAACACTCATTTCCAAGTGCCATAGCTTGAAACAAGTAGTCAAATCTGATATTGGCTGGAGCTTTAGTTTATATGGACATGGTAAATGGCAAACTAGATGGTCAGAAAGTAATAAAAATAATCACAGCTTTACTCCACCCACCCCACTATGAAGTAAAAGGCTGTTTATAAGGCCATGTATGATGGTTTCATTTTTCTTATGGAAAACAATTTTAATTAAAAACTTCTATGCTCCTGTACCCAACCGTGGGGGTTCATCACACTAAACAACAGGTGTCACTATTACTAAGATAAATGTACTTTTTTTTCATTAAAATTACTGAATGCTTATACATATGTACTAAAACGTTAGTTAACATTTAATATCAGGCAATGCATTGGTTCATTACCCTGGCTACGTGTTAAAATGGTTATGAATTCATTTTGGATAAGTACGTACATAACCGACCAATCTTGGACTTTATTTCAATATGTTGGTCAGGGTTCTGACCCTGTGTATTTTTCGGTGGGTACCGTTTAATTTCATTACCCTGGCTACGTGTTAAAATGGTTATGAATTCACTCTGGATAAGTACGTACATAACCGACCAATCTTGGACTTTATTTCAATGTGTTGGTCAGGGTTCTGACCCTGTGTATTTTTCGGTGGGTACCGTTTAATTTCATTACCCTGGCTACGTGTTAAAATGGTTATGAATTCATTTTGGATAAGTACGTACATAACCGACCAATCTTGGACTTTATTTCAATGTGTTGGTCAGGGTTCTGACCCTGTGTATTTTTCGGTGGGTACCGTTTAATTTCATTACCCTGGCTACGTGTTAAAATGGTTATGAATTCATTTTGGATAAGTACGTACATAACCGACCAATCTTGGACTTTATTTCAATATGTTGGTCAGGGTTCTGACCCTGTGTATTTTTCGGTGGGTACCGTTTAATTTCATTACCCTGGCTACGTGTTAAAATGGTTATGAATTCACTCTGGATAAGTACGTACATAACCGACCAATCTTGGACTTTATTTCAATGTGTTGGTCAGGGTTCTGACCCTGTGTATTTTTCGGTGGGTACCGTTTAATTTCATTACCCTGGCTACGTGTTAAAATGGTTATGAATTCATTTTGGATAAGTACGTACATAACCGACCAATCTTGGACTTTATTTCAATGTGTTGGTCAGGGTTCTGACCCTGTGTATTTTTCGGTGGGTACCGTTTAATTTCATTACCCTGGCTACGTGTTAAAATGGGTATGAATTCATTTTGGATAAGTACGTACATAACCGACCAATCTTGGACTTTATTTCAATATGTTGGTCAGGGTTCTGACCCTGTGTATTTTTCGGTGGGTACCGTTTAATTTCATTACCCTGGCTACGTGTTAAAATGGTTATGAATTCACTCTGGATAAGTACGTACATAACCGACCAATCTTGGACTTTATTTCAATATGTTGGTCAGGGTTCTGACCCTGTGTATTTTTCGGTGGGTACCGTTTAATTTCATTACCCTGGCTACGTGTTAAAATGGGTATGAATTCATTTTGGATAAGTACGTACATAACCGACCAATCTTGGACTTTATTTTGCATGCAGGTAAGGTACACCTACAGACATAACTGTGGACATTCAGTTCTTTTTATTTAGATCATGGCAATTTTTTGGTCAGAGCGCCCTCTAGTTTTGTGGAGAATCATGTTCATTTGGAATGCTCTGATTGGATGGAAGTTCAAGCCTAGCAAGGTGTGATAGAATTGGCCTGTTATGTTCAGATTCAAATAAGCATGAACCACTAATTTGACAGGGAAGTGATACTTATAATGCAGCAAGCTGTTCTAATTGCTGTTGTGGTAGAGTTTTTCTATTTTCCTGTCAAATGCATTTATTGGTCCACTGAAAAATGAAAATAATGTTCCCTGTAACTTAGACTCTTATTGATCAAGGCATTTTAAAAATCATGGGTGTTAACTCCCCTCAAGTTATGACCCGTTGTCCCCTACAGAATAATGGTTGCATCTAATATTAAAATAAAGATGGCGGAGTATAGCGTTGATTCATCTCGTTCTACTCTGGATTACTTGGAGTCAATAAAGATCCTAGAAAGTTAGTATTTATATGCCTGTGTGTTTTTTGTTTGTTTGTTTTTTCACTGTCTTTGACTTTCCCAGTATGTTTGTTGCTGTTGACAACAATTCAGTCCTCTGCCAGGCTTCAGTCAATGTTTTTCTTCACTACCTACCCAACTCCTCGTCGGGCACTATGTAGCTGGTGTGGTATATTTATCACAGACAGTAGGGCAATTGTCACATTTAGTGCTCCAAGAAAATATTCTCTGTCCATGTGTATTTATATAAATAGATGCAGTTTCTTTGGCTTGAATAACGATCACTGGCTTCGTACATACAGGTATACTGGTTTACCTGTTTCTAGTTGAAATATAGCCAATCTTATTAACCAAGACAGTTGGACATTTGCCACATGTCACAACACTCATTTCCAAGTGCCATAGCTTGAAACAAGTAGTCAAATCTGATATTGGCTGGAGCTTTAGTTTATATGGACATGGTAAATGGCAAACTAGATGGTCAGAAAGTAATAAAAATAATCACAGCTTTACTCCACCCACCCCACTATGAAGTAAAAGGCTGTTTATAAGGCCATGTATGATGGTTTCATTTTTCTTATGGAAAACAATTTTAATTAAAAACTTCTATGCTCCTGTACCCAACCGTGGGGGTTCATCACACTAAACAACAGGTGTCACTATTACTAAGATAAATGTACTTTTTTTTCATTAAAATTACTGAATGCTTATACATATGTACTAAAACGTTAGTTAACATTTAATATCAGGCAATGCATTGGTTCATTACCCTGGCTACGTGTTAAAATGGTTATGAATTCATTTTGGATAAGTACGTACATAACCGACCAATCTTGGACTTTATTTCAATATGTTGGTCAGGGTTCTGACCCTGTGTATTTTTCGGTGGGTACCGTTTAATTTCATTACCCTGGCTACGTGTTAAAATGGTTATGAATTCATTTTGGATAAGTACGTACATAACCGACCAATCTTGGACTTTATTTCAATGTGTTGGTCAGGGTTCTGACCCTGTGTATTTTTCGGTGGGTACCGTTTAATTTCACCACCCTGGCTACGTGTTAAAATGGGTATGAATTCATTTTGGATAAGTACGTACATAACCGACCAATCTTGGACTTTATTTCAATGTGTTGGTCAGGGTTCTGACCCTGTGTATTTTTCGGTGGGTACCGTTTAATTTCACCACCCTGGCTACGTGTTAAAATGGGTATGAATTTATTTTGGATAAGTACGTACATAACCGACCAATCTTGGACTTTATTTCAATGTGTTGGTCAGGGTTCTGACCCTGTGTATTTTTCGGTGGGTACCGTTTAATTTCATTACCCTGGCTACGTGTTAAAATGGTTATGAATTCACTCTGGATAAGTACGTACATAACCGACCAATCTTGGACTTTATTTCAATGTGTTGGTCAGGGTTCTGACCCTGTGTATTTTTCGGTGGGTACCGTTTAATTTCATTACCCTGGCTACGTGTTAAAATGGTTATGAATTCATTTTGGATAAGTACGTACATAACCGACCAATCTTGGACTTTATATTTCAATGTGTTGGTCAGGGTTCTGACCCTGTGTATTTTTCGGTGGGTACCGTTTAATTTCATTACCCTGGCTACGTGTTAAAATGGTTATGAATTCATTTTGGATAAGTACGTACATAACCGACCAATCTTGGACTTTATTTCAATATGTTGGTCAGGGTTCAGACCCTGTGTATTTTTCGGTGGGTACCGTTTAATTTCATTACCCTGGCTACGTGTTAAAATGGTTATGAATTCATTTTGGATAAGTACGTACATAACCGACCAATCTTGGACTTTATTTCAAATGCAGGTAAGGTACACCTACAGACATAACTGTGGACATTCAGTTCTTTTTATTTAGATCATGGCAATTTTTTGGTCAGAGCGCCCTCTAGTTTTGTGGAGAATCATGTTCATTTGGAATGCTCTGATTGGATGGAAGTTCAAGCCTAGCAAGGTGTGATAGAATTGGCCTGTTATGTTCAGATTCAAATAAGCATGAACCACTAATTTGACAGGGAAGTGATACTTATAATGCAGCAAGCTGTTCTAATTGCTGTTGTGGTAGAGTTTTTCTATTTTCCTGTCAAATGCATTTATTGGTCCACTGAAAAATGAAAATAATGTTCCCTGTAACTTAGACTCTTATTGATCAAGGCATTTTAAAAATCATGGGTGTTAACTCCCCTCAAGTTATGACCCGTTGTCCCCTACAGAATAATGGTTGCATCTAATATTAAAATAAAGATGGCGGAGTATAGCGTTGATTCATCTCGTTCTACTCTGGATTACTTGGAGTCAATAAAGATCCTAGAAAGTTAGTATTTATATGCCTGTGTGTTTTTTGTTTGTTTGTTTTTTCACTGTCTTTGACTTTCCCAGTATGTTTGTTGCTGTTGACAACAATTCAGTCCTCTGCCAGGCTTCAGTCAATGTTTTTCTTCACTACCTACCCAACTCCTCGTCGGGCACTATGTAGCTGGTGTGGTATATTTATCACAGACAGTAGGGCAATTGTCACATTTAGTGCTCCAAGAAAATATTCTCTGTCCATGTGTATTTATATAAATAGATGCAGTTTCTTTGGCTTGAATAACGATCACTGGCTTCGTACATACAGGTATACTGGTTTACCTGTTTCTAGTTGAAATATAGCCAATCTTATTAACCAAGACAGTTGGACATTTGCCACATGTCACAACACTCATTTCCAAGTGCCATAGCTTGAAACAAGTAGTCAAATCTGATATTGGCTGGAGCTTTAGTTTATATGGACATGGTAAATGGCAAACTAGATGGTCAGAAAGTAATAAAAATAATCACAGCTTTACTCCACCCACCCCACTATGAAGTAAAAGGCTGTTTATAAGGCCATGTATGATGGTTTCATTTTTCTTATGGAAAACAATTTTAATTAAAAACTTCTATGCTCCTGTACCCAACCGTGGGGGTTCATCACACTAAACAACAGGTGTCACTATTACTAAGATAAATGTACTTTTTTTTCATTAAAATTACTGAATGCTTATACATATGTACTAAAACGTTAGTTAACATTTAATATCAGGCAATGCATTGGTTCATTACCCTGGCTACGTGTTAAAATGGTTATGAATTCATTTTGGATAAGTACGTACATAACCGACCAATCTTGGACTTTATTTCAATATGTTGGTCAGGGTTCTGACCCTGTGTATTTTTCGGTGGGTACCGTTTAATTTCATTACCCTGGCTACGTGTTAAAATGGTTATGAATTCACTCTGGATAAGTACGTACATAACCGACCAATCTTGGACTTTATTTCAATGTGTTGGTCAGGGTTCTGACCCTGTGTATTTTTCGGTGGGTACCGTTTAATTTCATTACCCTGGCTACGTGTTAAAATGGTTATGAATTCATTTTGGATAAGTACGTACATAACCGACCAATCTTGGACTTTATTTCAATGTGTTGGTCAGGGTTCTGACCCTGTGTATTTTTCGGTGGGTACCGTTTAATTTCATTACCCTGGCTACGTGTTAAAATGGTTATGAATTCATTTTGGATAAGTACGTACATAACCGACCAATCTTGGACTTTATTTCAATATGTTGGTCAGGGTTCTGACCCTGTGTATTTTTCGGTGGGTACCGTTTAATTTCATTACCCTGGCTACGTGTTAAAATGGTTATGAATTCACTCTGGATAAGTACGTACATAACCGACCAATCTTGGACTTTATTTCAATGTGTTGGTCAGGGTTCTGACCCTGTGTATTTTTCGGTGGGTACCGTTTAATTTCATTACCCTGGCTACGTGTTAAAATGGTTATGAATTCATTTTGGATAAGTACGTACATAACCGACCAATCTTGGACTTTATTTCAATGTGTTGGTCAGGGTTCTGACCCTGTGTATTTTTCGGTGGGTACCGTTTAATTTCATTACCCTGGCTACGTGTTAAAATGGGTATGAATTCATTTTGGATAAGTACGTACATAACCGACCAATCTTGGACTTTATTTCAATATGTTGGTCAGGGTTCTGACCCTGTGTATTTTTCGGTGGGTACCGTTTAATTTCATTACCCTGGCTACGTGTTAAAATGGTTATGAATTCACTCTGGATAAGTACGTACATAACCGACCAATCTTGGACTTTATTTCAATATGTTGGTCAGGGTTCTGACCCTGTGTATTTTTCGGTGGGTACCGTTTAATTTCATTACCCTGGCTACGTGTTAAAATGGGTATGAATTCATTTTGGATAAGTACGTACATAACCGACCAATCTTGGACTTTATTTTGCATGCAGGTAAGGTACACCTACAGACATAACTGTGGACATTCAGTTCTTTTTATTTAGATCATGGCAATTTTTTGGTCAGAGCGCCCTCTAGTTTTGTGGAGAATCATGTTCATTTGGAATGCTCTGATTGGATGGAAGTTCAAGCCTAGCAAGGTGTGATAGAATTGGCCTGTTATGTTCAGATTCAAATAAGCATGAACCACTAATTTGACAGGGAAGTGATACTTATAATGCAGCAAGCTGTTCTAATTGCTGTTGTGGTAGAGTTTTTCTATTTTCCTGTCAAATGCATTTATTGGTCCACTGAAAAATGAAAATAATGTTCCCTGTAACTTAGACTCTTATTGATCAAGGCATTTTAAAAATCATGGGTGTTAACTCCCCTCAAGTTATGACCCGTTGTCCCCTACAGAATAATGGTTGCATCTAATATTAAAATAAAGATGGCGGAGTATAGCGTTGATTCATCTCGTTCTACTCTGGATTACTTGGAGTCAATAAAGATCCTAGAAAGTTAGTATTTATATGCCTGTGTGTTTTTTGTTTGTTTGTTTTTTCACTGTCTTTGACTTTCCCAGTATGTTTGTTGCTGTTGACAACAATTCAGTCCTCTGCCAGGCTTCAGTCAATGTTTTTCTTCACTACCTACCCAACTCCTCGTCGGGCACTATGTAGCTGGTGTGGTATATTTATCACAGACAGTAGGGCAATTGTCACATTTAGTGCTCCAAGAAAATATTCTCTGTCCATGTGTATTTATATAAATAGATGCAGTTTCTTTGGCTTGAATAACGATCACTGGCTTCGTACATACAGGTATACTGGTTTACCTGTTTCTAGTTGAAATATAGCCAATCTTATTAACCAAGACAGTTGGACATTTGCCACATGTCACAACACTCATTTCCAAGTGCCATAGCTTGAAACAAGTAGTCAAATCTGATATTGGCTGGAGCTTTAGTTTATATGGACATGGTAAATGGCAAACTAGATGGTCAGAAAGTAATAAAAATAATCACAGCTTTACTCCACCCACCCCACTATGAAGTAAAAGGCTGTTTATAAGGCCATGTATGATGGTTTCATTTTTCTTATGGAAAACAATTTTAATTAAAAACTTCTATGCTCCTGTACCCAACCGTGGGGGTTCATCACACTAAACAACAGGTGTCACTATTACTAAGATAAATGTACTTTTTTTTCATTAAAATTACTGAATGCTTATACATATGTACTAAAACGTTAGTTAACATTTAATATCAGGCAATGCATTGGTTCATTACCCTGGCTACGTGTTAAAATGGTTATGAATTCATTTTGGATAAGTACGTACATAACCGACCAATCTTGGACTTTATTTCAATATGTTGGTCAGGGTTCTGACCCTGTGTATTTTTCGGTGGGTACCGTTTAATTTCATTACCCTGGCTACGTGTTAAAATGGTTATGAATTCACTCTGGATAAGTACGTACATAACCGACCAATCTTGGACTTTATTTCAATGTGTTGGTCAGGGTTCTGACCCTGTGTATTTTTCGGTGGGTACCGTTTAATTTCATTACCCTGGCTACGTGTTAAAATGGTTATGAATTCATTTTGGATAAGTACGTACATAACCGACCAATCTTGGACTTTATTTCAATGTGTTGGTCAGGGTTCTGACCCTGTGTATTTTTCGGTGGGTACCGTTTAATTTCATTACCCTGGCTACGTGTTAAAATGGTTATGAATTCATTTTGGATAAGTACGTACATAACCGACCAATCTTGGACTTTATTTCAATATGTTGGTCAGGGTTCTGACCCTGTGTATTTTTCGGTGGGTACCGTTTAATTTCATTACCCTGGCTACGTGTTAAAATGGTTATGAATTCACTCTGGATAAGTACGTACATAACCGACCAATCTTGGACTTTATTTCAATGTGTTGGTCAGGGTTCTGACCCTGTGTATTTTTCGGTGGGTACCGTTTAATTTCATTACCCTGGCTACGTGTTAAAATGGTTATGAATTCATTTTGGATAAGTACGTACATAACCGACCAATCTTGGACTTTATTTCAATGTGTTGGTCAGGGTTCTGACCCTGTGTATTTTTCGGTGGGTACCGTTTAATTTCATTACCCTGGCTACGTGTTAAAATGGGTATGAATTCATTTTGGATAAGTACGTACATAACCGACCAATCTTGGACTTTATTTTGCATGCAGGTAAGGTACACCTACAGACATAACTGTGGACATTCAGTTCTTTTTATTTAGATCATGGCAATTTTTTGGTCAGAGCGCCCTCTAGTTTTGTGGAGAATCATGTTCATTTGGAATGCTCTGATTGGATGGAAGTTCAAGCCTAGCAAGGTGTGATAGAATTGGCCTGTTATGTTCAGATTCAAATAAGCATGAACCACTAATTTGACAGGGAAGTGATACTTATAATGCAGCAAGCTGTTCTAATTGCTGTTGTGGTAGAGTTTTTCTATTTTCCTGTCAAATGCATTTATTGGTCCACTGAAAAATGAAAATAATGTTCCCTGTAACTTAGACTCTTATTGATCAAGGCATTTTAAAAATCATGGGTGTTAACTCCCCTCAAGTTATGACCCGTTGTCCCCTACAGAATAATGGTTGCATCTAATATTAAAATAAAGATGGCGGAGTATAGCGTTGATTCATCTCGTTCTACTCTGGATTACTTGGAGTCAATAAAGATCCTAGAAAGTTAGTATTTATATGCCTGTGTGTTTTTTGTTTGTTTGTTTTTTCACTGTCTTTGACTTTCCCAGTATGTTTGTTGCTGTTGACAACAATTCAGTCCTCTGCCAGGCTTCAGTCAATGTTTTTCTTCACTACCTACCCAACTCCTCGTCGGGCACTATGTAGCTGGTGTGGTATATTTATCACAGACAGTAGGGCAATTGTCACATTTAGTGCTCCAAGAAAATATTCTCTGTCCATGTGTATTTATATAAATAGATGCAGTTTCTTTGGCTTGAATAACGATCACTGGCTTCGTACATACAGGTATACTGGTTTACCTGTTTCTAGTTGAAATATAGCCAATCTTATTAACCAAGACAGTTGGACATTTGCCACATGTCACAACACTCATTTCCAAGTGCCATAGCTTGAAACAAGTAGTCAAATCTGATATTGGCTGGAGCTTTAGTTTATATGGACATGGTAAATGGCAAACTAGATGGTCAGAAAGTAATAAAAATAATCACAGCTTTACTCCACCCACCCCACTATGAAGTAAAAGGCTGTTTATAAGGCCATGTATGATGGTTTCATTTTTCTTATGGAAAACAATTTTAATTAAAAACTTCTATGCTCCTGTACCCAACCGTGGGGGTTCATCACACTAAACAACAGGTGTCACTATTACTAAGATAAATGTACTTTTTTTCATTAAAATTACTGAATGCTTATACATATGTACTAAAACGTTAGTTAACATTTAATATCAGGCAATGCATTGGTTCATTACCCTGGCTACGTGTTAAAATGGTTATGAATTCATTTTGGATAAGTACGTACATAACCGACCAATCTTGGACTTTATTTCAATATGTTGGTCAGGGTTCTGACCCTGTGTATTTTTCGGTGGGTACCGTTTAATTTCATTACCCTGGCTACGTGTTAAAATGGTTATGAATTCACTCTGGATAAGTACGTACATAACCGACCAATCTTGGACTTTATTTCAATGTGTTGGTCAGGGTTCTGACCCTGTGTATTTTTCGGTGGGTACCGTTTAATTTCATTACCCTGGCTACGTGTTAAAATGGTTATGAATTCATTTTGGATAAGTACGTACATAACCGACCAATCTTGGACTTTATTTCAATGTGTTGGTCAGGGTTCTGACCCTGTGTATTTTTCGGTGGGTACCGTTTAATTTCATTACCCTGGCTACGTGTTAAAATGGTTATGAATTCATTTTGGATAAGTACGTACATAACCGACCAATCTTGGACTTTATTTCAATATGTTGGTCAGGGTTCTGACCCTGTGTATTTTTCGGTGGGTACCGTTTAATTTCATTACCCTGGCTACGTGTTAAAATGGTTATGAATTCACTCTGGATAAGTACGTACATAACCGACCAATCTTGGACTTTATTTCAATGTGTTGGTCAGGGTTCTGACCCTGTGTATTTTTCGGTGGGTACCGTTTAATTTCATTACCCTGGCTACGTGTTAAAATGGTTATGAATTCATTTTGGATAAGTACGTACATAACCGACCAATCTTGGACTTTATTTCAATGTGTTGGTCAGGGTTCTGACCCTGTGTATTTTTCGGTGGGTACCGTTTAATTTCATTACCCTGGCTACGTGTTAAAATGGGTATGAATTCATTTTGGATAAGTACGTACATAACCGACCAATCTTGGACTTTATTTTGCATGCAGGTAAGGTACACCTACAGACATAACTGTGGACATTCAGTTCTTTTTATTTAGATCATGGCAATTTTTTGGTCAGAGCGCCCTCTAGTTTTGTGGAGAATCATGTTCATTTGGAATGCTCTGATTGGATGGAAGTTCAAGCCTAGCAAGGTGTGATAGAATTGGCCTGTTATGTTCAGATTCAAATAAGCATGAACCACTAATTTGACAGGGAAGTGATACTTATAATGCAGCAAGCTGTTCTAATTGCTGTTGTGGTAGAGTTTTTCTATTTTCCTGTCAAATGCATTTATTGGTCCACTGAAAAATGAAAATAATGTTCCCTGTAACTTAGACTCTTATTGATCAAGGCATTTTAAAAATCATGGGTGTTAACTCCCCTCAAGTTATGACCCGTTGTCCCCTACAGAATAATGGTTGCATCTAATATTAAAATAAAGATGGCGGAGTATAGCGTTGATTCATCTCGTTCTACTCTGGATTACTTGGAGTCAATAAAGATCCTAGAAAGTTAGTATTTATATGCCTGTGTGTTTTTTGTTTGTTTGTTTTTTCACTGTCTTTGACTTTCCCAGTATGTTTGTTGCTGTTGACAACAATTCAGTCCTCTGCCAGGCTTCAGTCAATGTTTTTCTTCACTACCTACCCAACTCCTCGTCGGGCACTATGTAGCTGGTGTGGTATATTTATCACAGACAGTAGGGCAATTGTCACATTTAGTGCTCCAAGAAAATATTCTCTGTCCATGTGTATTTATATAAATAGAT